>NC_135862.1:29811249-29951249 GCF_031162955.1 Sander vitreus
CAGCTTTGCCCCTCTCCTACTCTATATCCACGACTTTCCCTTTCCAATTGCTCCGGATGTCACTCTTTTCGGCCAGATTACCGTTACCTTCCGTTTTCTTTGTGTTATAATTCTAAACTCCAGGGTAAATCCAGACAGCTAGCTAGACTATCTGTCCAATCTGAGTTTTCTGTTGCACGACTAAAACAACTCTTGACACATGTTCCACCAAAATAAGTTCCTTCCAGCGGCACCATGATTGGTTTAAAGAAATGACAATAAACCAGAGCAAGTTTCTCTCCCAACCTGGAATGCTGTGTAGACTAGCCAGACCTTCCTCCAGAGCACTTTGGAGGAGGGTCTGGCAAATCAAGACTACCCCTCTCCCAACCCACCACTACAAGTGGCAAGACCCCACCAAAGAGCCTCTATACCAGTGGTTCCCAAAGTGGGGTCCATGGACCCCCAGGGGCCCTTGAGGAGGTTCCAGGGTGTCCCCAGCCAAAAGGGGAACAAAAATTTAATTTTCACTATAATTGTATCCATAAGTAGCACAATGACAGAATGTATGACTATTTTGGTCATGGGTTTCATACACTTTCTGTAATAAAACATCTAAAAGCAAAAAATCTATCAGATGGGGACCCTGGGGCAAAATCTTATCAAAGGGGGGTTCTAAGGAGGTCTAATTTTTGTCAGTTTAGGGGTCCTTCCTGTGAAAAATGTTTGGGAACCACTGCTAAAGCGCATTTCAAGCAGCACCAGTAGTATGAAACGGTACACACTTCCTGTCTCCTTAATGGGCGTGGCCTCGTTTGAAAGTGTAGTGGACGTAGTGTGGATGGATAAAAAAGTTAGTTAGTTTTGTTAGGGCGTTCACCAACGTCAGCTGACGCTAGCTTATCTGTGTTGCCAGAGCTCGCGAGAGTTTAGTCCTAAAACAAAATCAGGTCTCAAACATAGTTCATTTTCTCCTGTCTGAAAAATGCCATTTTAATGTCAGAATGTTTAGGATATATGTGCCTTGTGAAGAATGGCTCCAATATTTACTTTGAAGACAATGGGGCAAAATAATCGCTCATATTCTGTGTCCACGTTCACTTCTCCCATTGGAATCAATACACTCAGGACCTGCCACTAGACTCCTAAAGAGGCATGGCCGTGGCGGAGCCCACGTGACTCAGATACAGGCTCCCTAGCGGGATCTCTAATTGGCTACTTTTTTGGGGGCTCTGTCCCTATACATCTATCTAATCGAAAGGCTCAATGCAAACGTTTTTATCAAATTAAGATTCTGCATTCATGTTAACTTATGTCTTTCCTGATTTACCTAAAAATAAAATTGGGTGTGTATGCTCAAGTGTTGGAGCACAGCAGCCAGCGGTCTACCAGGGACACTTTTTGCTTATTTGCTCATCATGAACATCCACCATATGTACAATTTCTGTGTTTGTAGCATAATTTAAATGGCTGATGGCACTGTGAAAAATGTGTGCGGTCTATGTGTCCATGGGTGTCTCACGCAGAGTCATTTTTGATATAACAACTGTTCCACCAATTGTGAAATTTCTGTCAGAAATTTCACAATTGGTGGAACAGACCATCAAATACTTGGTGTAGTAAGGACACATACTGACGTATACTGGCGAATGTGAGGGAGCTGAACGTTAAATGTAAATCATTTAAATACTGTCATGCTCTCTCACAATATCGCCAAAGCGGTAAGGATAATACAATTTAATTATGATATGGGAAAACAAATACAATTTATTGAGTAAACTAAAACAAATAAATACATAAAAATTTAAAAAGTTGGAAAAAACAAACATCTGTGTGTGTGTGTGTCATAGGTCTACTATATATTATACTGTATTTAAAGGTAATTATATTAGGTATTCCTCTCTCTCTCTCTCTCTCTCTCTCTCTCTCTCTCTCTCTCTCTCTCTCTCTCTCACATCTTTATGTAAATCCCAGAGTGAGGCTTTGAACTGACAACTGTACAGAGATCATCACCATCTATTAAGGACACATTATATTAGGTATTCCTCTCTCTCTCTCTCTCTCTCTCTCTCTCTCTCTCTCTCTCTCTCACACATATTTATGTAAATCCCAGAGTGAGGCTTTGAATTGACAACTGTACAGAGATCATCACCATCTATTAAGGACACATACCATACTTTATGCTAAACGTGTGTGTGATGTTATCCCACTGGGTGGGGATGTTGTCCCACTGGGTATGAAAATGGGAGTAACAGAAAGATATGTCAGTATTTCTTGTAGAGAAGGGGGGATATCACTCTAGCGTTACCATGGGAACTGGGAAATACCACATTCAGGTCTTCTTCTCACACCTCTCATTCTCGACCCCTCTTCTCCATACCTCCCCTTTCTGTGTATTTCCTATTAGGCCTTCCCTACACACTTCTCTTCATTGCTCCGGTTCTTGTTTTCGACATCTCAAGGCTCTGCAGCTTTTTCTCCTACAATCTACCACTGTCCTTAAATTATCCCTCTCTTATTTCCTCCTCTATACATCTCTTCCCTCATACTCGTTCTTCCTCCTTCTTCACCGTCACTGTCTCTCTTTCCTATCCTCACCCCTCCTCCCTCTCTTCCTCTCTCTTGACTCCCTCCTTCTTGCTCTGTGCTCAAGGAATCCCTCATTTATTCAAATGAAAAAGAACCCCTTCATTAATTCAGGGAGAATTTGAATATTTGTCCTTGGGCTGCAATAACAGATGTATAACTACAGTATGGTTTACAGAGCCTCGACCTGCTGACTGCAGCAGTGGGAGGAGGAGGAGGAGGAGAAGAAGAAGAAGAAGAAATCTATCAAATAAAGCGGGATGCCTCTGTATGTGGGGGGGGGAGGGGGAAGGGAGAGACTTGACTCCAGTACACCAAACTAACTTTTCTTTACTTTTCTGGAGCATAAGCAGATTGCATACAGGAACATCGCAACTGTTGTGTAAGTTTGCCTCTAACTTATAACTTATTACGTTAATACCGCCATTTAAAAAAAGCAAATCAAACGCCTGTTACCAGGGTAAAACACAACTTGTCTGACAAGTGATATCTGTGAAGTGCCACGCGGACAAAGTAATCAGCTGTTAGAATCCACAAACCACAAACAGAAGCAACAACAAAACTAATGTAATGTCATTTGAACCTCCAGTTACAGCACTAAATGGTAATGGTAATGGAACCAGACTAAGGTTGGTGTGTGAAGCTCCCTGATGTTATCATGTGTATTAAAATTCCATCTCTGAGATTACTGCTGCAATTATAAATGGGCCAACTTTGTCAGGTTAAATTAAGGTGCATGGCTGCACTGAACACTTTCATAATGTACTAATGCGCTGCGGGAATGCAGGTTCGCTCATTCATATTTTGCCTGATAAAACAACAGCAAATCTCACTGCTGTTTATAGGGCAATTACAGTAAGATGAATTCTTTCCCTGCACAAATCAGTTACATACAAAATGAACATCCAAAAAGCTTCTGGAAACTTGTAAAACTAAATTTGATATGCTCCTCAAAACATTTTCACCTATCATGTACCCTGTATATTCACATGTTCATCAGTGCTAATTCATTTTTATTCAGTGGTACATATCGGTGTGTATACTTCATACAGTGGGGCAAAAAAGTATTTAGTCAGCCACCAATTGTGCAAGTTCTCCCACTTAAAAAGATGAGAGAGGCCTGTAATTTCCATCATTGGTACACTTCAACTATGAGAGACAAAATGAGAAAAAAAAATCCAGAAAATCACATTGTAGGATTTTTAATGAATTTATTTGCAAATTCCTCGGGAAAATAAGTATTTGGTCACCTACAAACAAGCAAGATTTCTGGCTCTCACAGACCTGTAACTTCTTCTTTAAGAGGCTCCTCTGTCCTCCACTCGTTACCTGTATTAATGGCACCTGTTTGAACTTGTTATCAGTATAAAAGACACCTGTCCACAACCTCAAACAGTCACACTCCAAACTCCACTATGGCCAAGACCAAAGAGCTGTCAAAGGACACCAGAAACAAAATTGTAGACCTGTACCAAGCTGGGAAGACTGAATCTGCAATAGGTAAGCAGCTTGGTGTGAAGAACTCAACTGTGGGAGCAATTATAAGAAAATGGAAGACATACAAGACCACTAATAATCTCCCTCGATCCGGGGCTCCACGCAAGATCTCACCCCGTGGGGTCAAAATGATCACAAGAACGGTGAGCAAAAATCCCAGAACCACACGGGGGGACCTAGTGAACGACCTGCAGAGAGCTGGGACCAAAGTAACAAAGGCTACCATCAGTAACACACTACACCGCCAGGGACTCAAATCCTGCAGTGCCAGACGTGTCCCCCTGCTTAAGCCAGTACATGTCCAGGCCCGTCTGGAGTTTGCTAGAGAGCATTTGGATGATCCAGAAGAGGATTGGGAGAATGTCATATGGTCAGATGAAACCAAAATAGAACTTTTTGGTAAAAACTCAACTCGTTGTGTTTGGAGGGGAAAGAATGCTGAGTTGCATCCAAAGAACACCATACCTACTGTAAAGCATGGGGGTAGAAACATCATGCTTTGGGGCTGTTTTTCTGCAAAGGGACCAGGACGACTGATCCGTGTAAAGGAAAGAATGAATGGGGCCATGTATCGTGAGATTTTGAGTGAAAACCTCCTTCCATCAGCAAGGGCATTGAAGATGAAACGTGGCTGGGTCTTTCAGCATGACAATGATCCCAAACACACTGCCCGGGCAACGAAGGAGTGGCTTCGTAAGAAGCATTTCAAGGTCCTGGAGTGGCCTAGCCAGTCTCCAGATCTCAACCCCATAGAAACTCTTTGGAGGAAGTTGAAAGTCCGTGTTGCCCAGTGACAGCCCCAAAACATCACTGCTCTAGAGGAGATCTGCATGGAGGAATGGGCCAAAATACCAGCAACAGTGTGTGAAACCCTTGTGAAGACTTACAGAAAACGTTTGACCTCTGTCATTGCCAACAAAGGGTATATAACAAAGTATTGAGATGAACTTTTGTTATTGACCAAATACTTATTTTCCACCACAATTTGCAAATAAATTCATTAAAAATCCTACAATGTGATTTTCTGGATTTTCTTTTCTCATTTTTTCTCTCATAGTTGAAGTGTACCTATGATGAAAATTACAGGCCTCGCTCATCTTTATAATTGGGAGAACTTGCACAATTGGTGGCTGACTAAATACTTTTTTGCCCCACTGTAAGTGCCACTCAAGTACAGTACAAATTTAAGGTACTTGCACTTTACTTGAGTCTTTCCTTTTCATACCACTTTCTACTTCTACTCCACTACATTTCAGAGAGAAATATTGTACTATTTACTCCTCTACATTAATCTGACAGTTTAAGTTACTTTACAAATTAAGACAAAATATATGTAGTTTATAAAATACAATGTTTTATTATAAATTAAACTACCCAACCATATACACCAAGTCCAGCTGAAATGATTAGCCGATTAAACACAGAACTGTTTGGATCGTTTCCAGTTTCTACGAGTTTTCTGCATCGAGTACTTTTACTTTTAATTCTTTAAGTACATTTTTTTAAGGTATTATTCGGGTTTTAGAGGCATTCTTTGGACATGTATACAGCGCATTCGGAATATGCGTCTCAATCGGGGTTTTTACGCCCAGTTTACGGCCTCTTGACTGTTTACGGCTTATGGTCAGCTCTGTGCATTGCTATGGCTGCTGTACACAAACCAACCAGCCAACACTTTGCAAGGCTGCAGACCTGATAAGAAGGAGAAAAGCAGCTACTTTTAAACATTATCAAAAACATTTACATCAACAGTTTTTTTTTGGATATGCGCACACATCGCTACGCCGACCGTTTCATGAAGCTGGTTGGTTCGCACGCTGGTTTACTTTGAATTTTTTTTAAATTTTGCATAACTACATATTAGTGGAATATTCACTTTCATTAGCCATGTAAACAGCTTAGTCGGAATACCGTCTTTTTCAGAATAAGGGCAAAAAACGGAATATTATGTGCATGTAAACGTAGTCATTGTTGCTAAATAACACTCTGTATCGTTTCAGGCTGTATTACCTTGATTGTTTGTATGCAAAACACAATGAGCTGACTCCATGTATTTAATAAATCACAATTTACTTTCCTATCCCAGATGCATTTTGTTCTCTGCTTTTGAATCCCTCCCAAAATCAATAAATTCATTCTGCTCCTTGCTTTCCCATCTGCCTTCCAAGTCATTCCTTTAATCAATGTTGACATCTCTTGATGAGGGATGCTTTTTTGATGTGGAGCTTTTTATGCATCTCATGGAATGTTATATATTTGTGATTATATTTGAGCTCTGAGGAGTTCACTCCTTCATTTCAGGTTTGTTTAGGCAGACAGTATGATTTGAATTTTAAAAAGGAAGTTAAGACGTGAACCAGGCGTTGGTCCTTGTTCAAGAGGTGCAGTTTAGTACTGATGCTCTTAAAGTGAGATCATTTTTGAATGAAGATATAACACCACGGTATCTTCCTCTTATCGTATCTTCCTTTGGTATGACCGGTAGTGTTTGGTGCTGAATGTTAACTGCAAACTTTAGATAGAGATTGCTGTGAAACTGACGTTACTGAGTTTGCTGACTCTTTTCAGCACAGTCAATTAAAGAGAGAAGGGGGGGCAATAAAGGAGTTTAAAGAGAGAGAGAGAGACACACACACACACACACACACACACACACACACACACACACACACACACACACACACACACACACACACACACACAAACCAACATAGACACATTACATTGTCTTTTGGTCAGTAGTCAATGAATCATCTAATTGAGTGCAGCATTGTACATGTGGGGCAGGGCTCAATGTGAATGTGAGTCACAATGTCGATGTTAACTGCAAACTTTAGATAGATATTGCTGTGAAGCTGATGTTACTGAGTTTGCTGACTCTTCTCTATACATATGCTGTACTGTTACTCTACTGTATGTTTTATTAGTATAGGGAGTGCAGGGGTGGAGGGTTTTCGAACCAAAACACATCATCAGACAGCCCCTCCTCACCCAGAAAACGACCATATGGGTCGATTTTGCAAGCAGCTCATTATGACAGTAGCTGAAAGGAACATCACGACTATTATGTGGAATAAGCTTGCCGAAAAAAAGGCCCTACCCTTTTCAGTGTTTATTATTTTGCTTAGAAGAAACACAATAAAAAGCCATTTGCCAACACTATATAGTATTAAGTTGCTGTGCGCTGTAGCCAACTTTCACCACTTCTAAACAGAGGCAGAACATAATGTAATCTCTGGGGTTATTCCTTCACAGCGCTGTGCAAAATCTCAGAGCTGAGCCGGGCAGACACAGCACTTTTCATCAGACTCACCCCGGGTTAATTAAGTCTACTACTAACTAATAACATTACTGTCGCCGTTGGTTGATGAACGCAGATATGTGTTCATCAACCAACCTGATTGTCTGATTACTCCACATTTTCATTGTGATATTTTGTGATTAAATTCGGATTCTGCAATGTTCTCTGTTGGGTAAATCAGTAAGTCAGTAGTAGGCTACAGTGGAGTTGCATATTAAGTGGTTTGGGGTCCTTCTGTAAGTCATTTTGGGGTACAATTAGTTTTGAAGCAGCAATACCACAGGCCAAGCCATCGGCCTAAACAGGAACATTTTCAACGGGCACTGTACTAGTTTTAGGCCAATCCCTGATGTTTTACTAACCCTAACTAAAGGGCCCTGTCCATAGACAGCATCATGTCCACGCTTCCCATTCATTGTCTATGTCAGCAGCCGGGCAATCCCTTACTGGTAGCATCGCAGTAACTTTCGAGAGGCGGGCGTGGAGTTTCCCGCTCCTCATTTGCAAAAAGTTGAGGTCCATGCTACTTTATGCAAATCAGGGGCATTCAGCTTGACTATCTGTATCACAAAAAATTACGTAAATCTCTTAAACTGACCGCTGTCAATCCAAAATGAAGGCAGATTTAGCAACTGCATAGCTAGTTTTGTAAAATAAGAGAAAGTTTCCAAGCGAGCCGCCAAGTTGGTCTGTTTTGAAATCTGGGAGCAGACAGCCCACGACTGAAGCGTTCGCCCAATCCTGTGCAGTCAACGCGGTTTTAAGAGGGCGTGGCCTGTTTTCTTTGCTTGTCAGTGGTAATTGAAGAGAAATTGATAACTGCTGGAAGCAAGCTCATCAGGTGTCCGATGTTGGGAAGCGGGGCGATCAAGAAACGTCACTATGGGCATGTACCAAAAGTATATTTGTTGCCTAAAAGTAACTAGTTCTGTATAACGTTAACTACGTGTTAAAAAAACTGCACTTGTTACATTAAACAAAACAGTCACATGATTACGGTCACATGTTTAAACCGTCACCGTGCGGCAGTAAATAGAATAAATAGTGTCATATGTGTCGTTTGAAATCGACCTATAATGTTGAGTTTAGATTCTCTGCCTGAGCCTGAGCCCGAACCGGACCGGACCCGACCCACCGGCCGGGCTGGGCCGGGCCGATATTTTATGACGCTATGATCGGGCCAGGCTGGGCCGGGCTGGGCCCATGATCAAGCATTTCTGTGGGGAGCAAGCCTCTCCAGCTTCTACCGTAGCACTGGGTGTAGGCTATGTCCTGCACTGACTTCAGTGTGAGGTAAACTGTGCTACATCGTGTCTCTCCCATCTGCAACACTGTTGTCGGCCAGTGCATCAGCATGCAGACCGTGGCGAAGGACAGTATTAATTAGGTGATCGAGACAAGAAAGTCTTTTTTTTTACGTTTCTTCATTCGGATCCATTTGCGATCCATTCCATTCTGAATTAACAAGCAGGGCAGTTTACATGCTTCGTCCTTGTTGCATTGCCGGTATTTATTAAGGTAATTCTAAACAGATTTCTGTAGTTCAAACAACTCAGAATCGTAGTTAAGAAAGTCAGTTATACCGGCCCACGTATTAAAAAATTGTCGGGTTTAAATCGAGCTCGGGCTCATAATTACAGTTAATGTGTCGGGCCGGGCCGGGCTCGGACACAACGTGCACAGGCTCGGGTAGGGTCGGGCTTGATTTTTTGGGCCCGCTCTGAGCTCTACTATAATGTTGTTAAGGTATGAGGACGTGTTGTATCGCAGCGCAGTATGGGGTCCACACAATACCATAAAACAATATGACAGCATACTTAAGAAATGTAATTTAGTAATCAGGATGAATACATCTGCATACTACAGAGTCGTTACTCACAATTCTAGGGTGCTGCTTTTTGTTTAAAGCTGCATTTGAACTTGAGTATTTTATTCATGCCAAAGAGGTAGAGCTGGGCGATATGGAGAAAATCAAATATCACGATATTCTTGACCAAATACATCGATGTCGACCTTCTGTGGCATTCACCAACATCTTCTAAACGCATTCTTGTAAGGTGGGAAACAAATGTGATCCTACTGTTTTGCTTTATTTTTTAAATATAGATCATAAAATGTGTTATTGTTGCAGATAGAGTTAAAAAAACAAGGTACGGCTTCATTTGATAAACAAAAATAAATTAACAGGGATTCTCGTCGCAGTTAGGTAAGTAGTCGGTTGGATAAAAGCCTGCAACAAAATGGTCAATGAAGTCAATCAAGGAGTTTTAAGAGAGAGCCACACACAGACACACACACTTAAACACACAAAGACACACGCACGCACACACACACACACACACACACACACACACACACACACACACACACACACACACGCACACACACACACACACACAGGAACAGATACAATAAGCAAGCAGTCAGATTTGCAGGCTAAGTGGACTAAATGTGTTGCAGCAGTAACGAAGGGAGGGAGGGGAGAGAAACAAACAGAGAGCGAGAGAGAGAGAGAGAGAGAGAGAGAGAGAGAGAGAGTGGGTTGTGGTTGATTAATGCACGTAGAAGCGGTTATTGAATTTACAGAGAAAATCTCCAGCGGCAAGAACACAAACAGCCACCAAGGGATTGGAGCCATTCAGGGAACACCATTCATACATCAAGACAAGAGACACAGCAAAGACCCAAATCTCATAAGAGCCTTCTAACCAACACACCTGTCAGACATGACTGATTTGGATGATTCTTTTATGACCCAGTCACGTGTTTCTTCGGTATATAGACTATTCATGCAATGGGAATAAGTACTGAATGGAACATTTACAAAGAATCCCTGTAGAAATTCTCACCTATTTTCGTCAGATGTGCTACATTTGCATTTAAACATCAGTATACTATTCATTTGAAGACATAACTGTAAACCAACAGGGCCGATGCTGAAAAGTTAAGGCTTGTTGTTATTTTCCAATTTTTTCTTATTGGAAACTAATCTCATGCTATTCAAACAGGAGGAAATAGAGCATTTGTTGGGGACTATTTTCAGCAGTGGATTTATTATTTGAATTTGGTGTTTTAGTAAGTATTTTAGGCAGCAGGACAGTATATGTGGGATTGAGTCAAAATAAACTGGTGATCATGTTCATCGTGAAAAAGAAATGTCAGTGAAATGTCAGTGCACTCAATGATGTGTTTTTAATAGTTTTCGGACAACAATGGAGCTTTTGGCACAGAGGATTAAAATATATCAGGCTTCGAACACAAAGACCATTTTGGTCTTTTCATGGGATTTGTTGAGAATAAGAAAAATATAAAATATTGCCAGTCTTATCTTTTAACATGTCGTTCATATCTGCTGGACTGCTTTATGATACAAAACAGGATGAGGGTGCTTTACCTTTAAGACAAACAGCATTATATTCTAATTAGGGCTGTCAGCATTAACGCGTTAATCGCGATGCGATTAAGGGTTCATTTTTTTTTAAATCGCATTAATCGCATGCCGCCATTTATTAATTTATTTTACACTTCACTCGGCTTCGCGTCGTGCCTGACAGGCTACTATTTTCACCCTTTGCCGCACCTTTACTTATCATCAAGCTGCCATACTCCCTCGTAACACATCCTACTGCTGCAGGCTGCAGGCATGATGGAGAAAGACAGCAGCAACACAATTCTGAATGGCGCTTTTTATTTTCCAAAACTCCCGGACGGCTCGAAAGCCATTGTGTAAAGCCGAATTAAAATATCACCGAAGCACGTCAAGCTTGAGCTACCACCTACGAGCTCAGCATAGTACAATTAACGTGACTGGAGAGTGCTACTAGCTGCCGACCTGTGGATGAAACCAAATCCAAAATAAATAAATATTGACTCTAGATTCAAATGTGTGACTAGATTCACACATTTTCTTTTGCTTACAGTAAATAAATAAATAAATAAATAATAAACAAATACAAATCTTAAATTCAACTTCATAAAGTAACTTTCTTTGTATTCATTTGAATCCCATTCAAGATACACTGGTAAGAATTGCTTTCCATTGTTCATATGTACTTAAAAACTGTTCTGAAATGCTAAATAATAAACTTTGGTAGAGTATTTCTCCATGGTAACAATGCTTTTAGGCAAACATCTTATACCGTTGGAAAGCCTGTTTAGTTCCCTTTTAAATGGTGCCCCATTTGTAAGGAACATGCATTTGTGGGATGAGCAGCAGCGCTGAGTATGTGGGTTGCGCCCATGAAAAATTTGCCATATCTTCTCTGCCAATGCCAAACAGCTTATTCTGCCATTGACTCGTTTGGTGTTTGGTGGATTGGATGATTGAAGTTTGAAGAAACAATACATATTAGCAATTTAACAATTTATTCATTTCACAAACAGGAGCCTCAGTAGCGTGTGGAAGAACCATACACAGCCACAACAGCCTGGCACCTCCTCCTCATGCTGGTCACCAGCCTGGTCACACACTGCTGTGGGATGGCATCCCATTCTTCAACCAGCATTTGTTGCAAGTCAGCCAACGTGGTTGTGTTGGTCACTCTGGCACGAACAGCACGCCCAAGCTGATCCCACAAGTGTTCAATGGGGTTGAGGTCAGGACTGCTGGCAGGCCATTCCATCCTCTCCACTCCCACATTCTGGAGGTAGTCTCTGATAAACCCCACCCTGTGGGGGCGAGCGTTGTCATCTTGGAGGATAGAGTTCGGTCCCAGACTGTGGAGATATGGGATTGCCACTGGTTGCAGAATCTCATCTCTATATCTCTCTGCATTGAGATTGCCTCCAATGATGACAAGCCTCGTTTTTCCAGTGAGGGAGATGCCGCCCCACACCGTCACACTGCCTCCAACAAAAGGTGTTACTCTATCGGTGCAGCAATCAGCATAGCGTTCTCCGCGTCTTCTCCACACTTTGACCCTACGATCCAACTGCTGTAGGCAGAATCATCCAATCCACCAAACACCAAACGAGTCAATGGCAGAATAAGCTGTTCAAATGGGATTTAGGGAACTAAACAGGTTTTCCAACGGTATAAGATTTATTGCCAAAAAGCATTGTTACCACAGAGATATAATCTACCAAACACAAATTTCCTTACTTTTTGTGCTAAATTTAGAATTTTAATCATGTGATAAAACATGTGAATAATCGCGATTAACTATAGAAATTCAGTGATTTATCGCGATTAAGAAAAAATTAATCGTTTGACAGCCCTAATTCTAATTAGCTTTTAGAATGGAATTGTGACACGCCGTTCCAAAGACTAATGAAGCTGGAGCTTTTGGCACACAGGATTAAAATACATCAGGCTTCGAACACAAAGACCATTTTGGTCTTTTCATGGGATTTGTTGAGAATAAGAAAAATATAAAATATTGCTTATCTTTTAACATGTCGCTCATATCTGCTGGACTGCTTTATGATACAAAACAGGATGAGGGTGCTTTACCTTTAAAACAAACAGCATTATATTCTAATTAGTTTTTAGTATGGAATTGTGACACACCGTTCCAGTCAGAGTTTCATCCAAAGACTAATGAAAACAACAACCACAAACGTCATACATTTCATTTATACATGCTTTAACCAAACCAAAATCCTAAATAATAATAACAGGTTACACAACACTTACAATGTGTGAGATAAGCGATATGGCTTCTAAATATATCACATGATATAGGGTGATTAAAAATGATACATAGCACCTTTAGCTGATGCTTATATAATCCTACAACACCTCCTGGGTACCTTCAGTTTATTTCAACCTGGACCCTATTTTCTAGCGTTGTTGTGTCTAAGTGACTGATGTGAACAACAATCTTTGAAATTGGTCCAGTAAGCGTCTGACAACATTATGGAACAGCCCAGTCTCATGGCAGTTCGTGAAAAGGTCACGTTATTGAATCTATTGATTTGTGTACTGAACATCTAATCGTGATACTGGCATTGTATTTACTCGGTATCGGATCAATACCAAATATTGCAGTATCGCACACCACTACTCTATGCACGCTAAAAGTATTGTTTATTTAAATGGAGCCTGCTGGGTTAGGCAATTTCGGAGCTGTTTCATGTCAAACAAAAAGGATCTTACCCTAAAACGAAAAGGCCTATCTCTGCAGGTATCCTTTTTATAATGTCAGATGCTTAGAATAGTAATCTGAGCATGTCAGTGCCAAAAACAGCACTTTAGTGGAAGAAATTGACAATGCACATTTGCCCTATAGGATTATATTGCAACCCAGGTCTAGATTTTTGTTCAGATTAGTCACTTAGACACTAATGCATGGGGAAATGGGGTCCAGGTTGAAAAATAAATGACCCTTTAACTTATGATGTGGTTTAACCTGCAGGTCTGAGTACTGTGGTAAATTCTGTTGGATTCTGTTTCCAATCAATCACTGTTTTCCTCAATATTTCAGGTATACCTCCACCGAGGGCTGACCTGTCTGTCGGATGCTTTTTCATTCTAAATAATTCACTCACTATGTCATAAATATAGATATGAATGATGGCAAAGCTTCAACCTCTGCAATATCGCCTGTGCTATTTGACACCAAAACATCAATCTGAATTCAATAAGAAAAAATTTCTTCTTACCCTTCTAAGCTTTGATATACCTGCCTAGTCACATTAACATTCAGAGTATAACTGACAACAGACTGCTGGGCTGAGAAATACCTGATAACTTTTTATATGGTTGACCTAGTGTGGCTGTTTTTGTAAACCATTTCCCTAATAAAAGTACCTTGCGTTCATAAATGCCCCCGTGAGAATGGCTTGGATTATTTCAGTGAGATTTGTGTGAGTTGGGGAGAAGTTAGTTTTCTGTACTGTTTGATTTTGCCTTACATTTGCACTATTTAGAATGTATTACTGCATTTTATATATTACTTATCTTTCTTTATCTTATTTGTACATATTACTTATCTTAACAGCGTCGGCCAGCGAAGTCCTATTGAAACTGCTCCGTTTATTATTATTCTCCCTTTTTTTGAGGGGCTTAACATACTCAAAAACTCGCATCAGGCCAATCGTTCAAAAATGGTTCGCTAGCGCCCCCTACAAAACCTAACAAATGGAGCCCCTACAGTACATTTCACGTAGACTTATGACATCTGGTACACATATGTACCATGTCAAGATGTACAAAAATTGGAGCAATGCCCTAAACCCAACAGGAAGTCGGCCAATTTGAATTGATTGTACGAAATTAGTGCATTTTTGGCCATTTCCACTTCATTCTCATACTTAACGAACTCCTCCTAGAGATTTCATCCGATTGACTTAAAATTTAGTCTGTACCATTTTAAGACCTTAAAGATGAAAATTATTAAAAGCTTGAGTTTTCGTCATAGGGCCTAGCCATGGCGGCCTGGCCATTTTGTGCATTTCGCCATCGAAACAGGAAGTGGATGTAACTTGAGTGTACATTGTCCAATTGGCTCAAAACCTTTCAGGATTCATAAGAGTCCAACCCTGAAGAAATCTACAGGTCAATTGACTCAAAGCTATAGGGCCCCCTAGTGGCAACAGAAAGTAGGCCTAAAAGTCAAGGTACTATACTTTAACAAACTCCTAGAGATTTCATCTGATCGACTTCAAATTCGTTCTGTGCTATCTCAAGACCTTAACCATGAAAAGTTATTAAAAGCTTGTGTTTTCGTCCAACAGTGTGGGCGTGGCGTGGTGGAAATTTTGAGCATTTATCGATGAACGAAGAAGTTGTTGTAACTTCAGTGTATGTTGTCCAATTTGGCCGACATTTCTCAGGATTGACAAGGGTCTAGGCCTGAGGACATCTATAAGCATAAACTGACTTTTGGTCATAGCGCCCCTTGCTGGGAACAGGAAATCAGCCTTATATGACAAACATCATCCGATTTACATGAAACTTATAATGTGTGGTCCACATGTGATACTGACACGCCCCATATACTTTAACCACGCCCATTCACTCAGACCCCCCCCCCCCCTTTTATGACTTTTTAACCGTTTAAGGTAGATTCATCATTGAACTCAGCAGAGAGTCCCTTTGTCATTGATCATGGATTGGCCAGCCCCCTATGCTTAAGCCACCCCCTTTCATAACTAGTGACCGGTTTATCGTAGACTCTTGTGTGAGGTATCTTTGAACTCATTAGAGAGTTCCCTTTTCATTGGTGACGGTTTCCCCTTCCCATATACTTGGTACAACATTGAAAATACACCATTTCCAATGCCACACACTCCACCGTGTGCGCAAATGCACAACTGCATGGAGCGGCGTACGCCAATAACCTTGACACGCAAGGAGGTGCGAGAGCCCGTCCAACGCTGCTTGCAGCTTTAATTCGTATATATTTCTTATCTTTTATATTATACTTGTTGTACGTGTCCTTTTCAATGTATTTTCAATTGCTCTGTATGTCTGGCACATATTGCAGAATTGACAATAAAGTAGATTTGACTTGAAAAGGCTCATTTGATGATGAATTTAACAGTTAAAGCTAACTGAACCATCACATGCTGCTTCGTGAAAGAAAGGAGAGTGGTGGTAAGCTGACGTTTAGAGAAGCAGTCCCAATAGGGCGATGCGAATGGAGAAAATGAAGGCAAGGGAAAACCGCTTCCCACAAACATCTTTACCACTGACATGCTCTTGAGCAAAGCAGTTCAAATCAGCTGCTCCAGTGGAGCTTTTAAGACCTTTCAATGCTACATAGAACTGCAATTAAGATTAGTGTAAAACCTAAATAGAAACAAGTAAAAATGTTGCAATAGTATGTGTCTGATAGAAAGGTAAAATAACTGGGAAGTCACAGGACCAAAATACATTAAGTGACACGAGGCCCATACCTTATGTATTTAATTAAATAGAATACTAAATATGAAGCTAGAGCCAGCACACAGTTAGCTTAGGTTAGCATAATGACTGAAAGCAGGGGGGCACGTTCTATCTCATTTGTTTATAATCCATACACAAACCAAAATGTGAAAATAATTTGCCGTTACATGCGATATATAAATTGTTACTGAGGTTAGAGGGGCTGTACACAGATTTTGTAGTAAATATGTAAGTAGGCTAAATAAATAACCAGATTTATTTGTATTTATATGACAAAACATCAATTTATCATAGAAACGCTGCAGTTTTACACTGTGAGACACATATCAATGGACATTTATCATTTAATGAACATAATATTAATACTTATATACTAATAATAATACTGTGTTTCTGCATGCATTTGCTTCTGAATTTATGTGTGTTGTATGCTTGTTGTTTTGTGCCATCCTGGTGACTGACTACCAGATATAAATGGAAACTGTTTAGTCCAACTCTGATTATATTTGCAGGTGTATTATTTTTTAGGTGAAACTCTAGTCTAGTCTCACATTGCCAGACCTCCACAGCACTGCGGAGGAGGGTCTGGCTAGTTCACACAGCATTTCGGGATGGGAGAAAAATGTGCTCTGGTTTATTGGCATTTCTTTAAACCAATCACAATCGTCATGGGCGGTGCTAAGCTCTGTAGGCGCAACGGTGCCGCTGCAAAATAGCCTCGGGAAGGAACTTGTTTTGGTGGAGCATTTGTACGTTTAAAGGTTGTTTTAGTCGTTCAACAGAAAACTCAGATTGGACAGATAGTCTAGCTAGCTGTCTGGATTTACCCTGCAGAGATCTGAGGAGCAGTTAACCATAGTCCTTATAAATACACCAGAGTTTAGAATACCAACACAAAGGAAGCCCAAGGCAACGGACATCCGGCCTTAATAAGGGACATCAGGCGGAATTTCCGGCGGCACCGGAGCAATCCAAGAAGTGAAACGTCATGTACAGAGCACAGCTGTGCATATGCCCCTTGAATCGGATTGTGGGTTGCCAGATTGCGCTGCGCTGACAGCTGGGTTGAAAATGTATGTAGTGTGTAGATTGTGTCACATAAGACACTTTCTGACCAAGTAGTTACAGGAACGTAGTTATAGGAAAAGTCTACTTCTAAACAGATCTACTAACTACTCTCCCCCTAGCGGCCGGGGCAGGTGCCTGCTGGCTGTCGCCTGCTGGCTGTCGCCTCACTTCATGGAGCTTCTCAACTCTGAAAACTTTGAAGCAAATTGTCAATTCGGCATCAATTTTTCGCAAGACTGCCTATATTTGAAATCTAAACAGTTCATTTCTCGCCTAAAACGTTGTCAGAAGTGAAATTAGTGATGAAAAAGATGGCGAAAATTGTCCCGTTGTTGGTCTGTCTGTACCGGAAACCCATATGCTGAAAAGGGAAAAGGGAAAAGACCCTGACCTGAAGTAGGAGCTGAAAGAGTTACAGGAACTGCGGCCAGAGGGACTTAAAAATCCCGTCAGAACACAAGAAAAAAAAGGGTTCTAGGAATTTTATGTTCTAGGAACTGCAAGAATCCCTCCGGTCGGAATGCGGCTATTGGTGATCTGGCAACTTAGGTTATGTCAGACAAACATAAAACTTTTGGATCTGTGTATGACTATTTTTCATGATAAGGTTTGAGGGCCATGCAGATAACGAGAGATTCCCGTGAGAAACGACAAAACGGTAAGCTGCCGGGAGATGGCCTTAAAATACGGTAGATACAGTACCCGGGAAAAACTGGAGTGTTGGCAGGTATGTTGGGGGTAACGGGTAACAGGTAACGGGGAAACAGCTAGCCTGGCTCTGCCAAAAAGTAACAAAAATTGTTTACCAGCACCCCTAAATTTAACTAATTAATTAATTAATTAACAATTCATTGTTTTATGGGGGATTACGCTCAAGACTATAGAAGACTACAGGAACTCCACTGCTCCCAGCCAAGAAACAGTCCACACACGTCCGCACATCACTCCCCATACAATGGTGAATTGTCGTTTTGTTCAGTTTAGTATTTGTGCCGAGTGCCAACTAAATAAACTGGATACAACATGGTAATTAGAAAGCTTTAGAGGTGCTGCTAGGTGTTTTTAAATATTCTTTTTACTGTTGGACAGTGCCTAGCTGTTTCTCCAGTTTCAAGTTTTTGTGCTAAGCTATTTGACTGCTGGCTGTTGCCTTATATTGTACATACAAACATGAAAGTGGTATCAATCTTCTCAGCTAACTCACGGCAAAAAGGTGAATAAACATATCATTCCTTTGAAGTAGATGAAGCAGTAAAAACTGTATCAAATGTTTTTTAAAATAACATTTGATACAGGTGGATGCAGTTTCAGGTTTGTTTACTGTAAACAACATCAATAAAGTCACATGTTTTGAAAGATAACACAATTCATGGCCTTTTTTCCAACAAAAATTACAGAGCAAAAATAATCAGCAAAATAATCATTCCTATATTATAATTTTACGTTACAGAATGAGCCCTTTGCTGAACGAGTACAGTTTGAGTAACAAAGCACCATTATGTGCAGTTGACATGTATTAGCTGTAAGGTGGGACCTATTTCACACTTTGTCTCTATCTGGTCTGAGTCAGCACTGCTGCTGTTGGAGAATTACGCATAATTCAAAGAGCAGGCCCATCTGAGCGAGAGCTGCTGCATGACCTGCTCATATGGTAATATCCATATTTATAACCTCTTGATTTATTTTTCATAAAGGTCTTCACAGCGTCCTGAATGTCGCTCTATGAACTTCACTTTCTCCTTTAACCTCCTGACTTTCCATTAATCTACAAGTTATTGGAGCATATATTGAAGCCATATGCAGAAGCTTTTACTCATTAATCACTCAGTACAAATTTGCTCTCACTTCACTGACATTTGTTCTTTCCTGATCCCATTTTTTAATTTCCTGAATATCTTCACCTCTCATCTCGTTTTTGTGTCTCAGCTGACTTATTTTTAAATGCCGACACCGCTCCTTTGTTTTCCCAAACATTCCTTTCATTAATCTGCTATGTTTTTTTAATTGGTCTGTTTTGGTCTGTTTTAATGATTTTGGAAAGTAGTTAGAGTATCGTCTTTGTCTGTTTGGTTGATGGCAAGACATCTTACAGTGTTACAGAAAATCTTACAGAAAAACTTGGCGAAAATGTAATGATTGCTCCAAGGATTAGCATCAGTGCTATAGACCCACATCTTTTCAGCCAAAGCAATGTCAGTTGGTTGTTCTCATAGACTGTAAAAAAAATGGACGTAGCATCAGTGACATCACCCATTGGTTTGTGGGCCGCCACTTTGATGCCTCAAGTTTGCATTTTGGCCGTCGCCATCTTGGTATTTTGGAGCGACCATATATCAACAAGAGGGCGGAGGAGGACGTCTATGGTTTATACACAGGTGTAATTTACAGGGGCAATGGGGGGGTTAGAACCCCCCCCAATAATCAAAACTAGCCAATGGCCAATGCCCCCCCCCTACCGTTTCCTTAAGTTACTAGCTAACGCTAGCGCCAGCTAGCTTTGGTTGGTAATGTGCTACCGACCGCTGAAAAAGACATTTTTGGGGCGACCAAAATGTTCCAGTCAACTTTGATGAAGTGAAAGGTCAAAGTTAAAGATGAAAACATGGACAACACCCCAAAACAAGTTCACAGATATTTTTTTGTGCATAGCTAAGCCTCTGTCATGATTGACAGGTCAGCGTGTAATCACGACCTTAAAGCATTCAGTGTTTTATCGTCTATTTTAAAATAAATGGGACCATAATTTACAAAATGAACACTTAAAACTAGCAGTTAACTAGCCACAAACTCAACATGAAAATAAGGTAATAAATCAAGTGAGAAGTATGGTCATTTCCCCATAGACTTCTTTAGAAATGGGCTTCTTTTTTGGAGCCAGTGGCGTCGCCTCCTGCTGGAAATGAGAAAGAATGAAGGTTTAAGGCACTTTTGCATAGGCTTCACTTTTCAGACCTGGAAGTTTCCACTTGGTTGGTTCACAACTTTGGTCCAGGCTGAAATTTCTCAACAATTATTGGATAGATCGCTATGTTAAGGCTTGATAGGATGAATCCTAATGATTTAAGTGATCTTGAGTTTTCTTCTAACACTATCAGCAAGTCAAAATGTCCACTTATCAGTCCCTCCAGAAAAACGCGATTATGCGATCGCATAATTCAATGCATAATCAGCCAAAGTCCGCATATTTATGCGGGGGCTGCATTTTTTCAAATACGGCGCACTTTCGCTGCATAAATTGCCGATTTCCGCGCAAAATATGCGGGGCTTGCATAATTTCATAATCCCCGCATTTTCGTTGCAAAAAAGTCCCATATATCTTAGCAGAAAGTTGAAAAATGTTGCGTTTACTTCACACAAGAGCAGCCATTTTCCCCTGTTGCCATGGGAACGTTATGAAGTGATGTAATTACGCGACGTGAACATCATCGAAAAGCTGCAAACCCCGCGATGAAGCCCTGATGAAACCACAGGTTTTGCAAGTTCCCGCAATTTCATCACATATAATTGCATAAATATCCCACATATTCCATCGCATTTTTTAAGAAAACGTGCAACAAAACAACAAAACTCCGCACTTATACAGTGAACATCTCAACATGTAGTATATGGATTTGCACAAAATTGGCCTGTGATGGTCAACAGAGAATGTTTCCTCTAAACCTTCCTCTAGCGCTACCATGAGGTTGACATTTGTGGTTATTAGCCTTTAGCCAAAACACTGCTGTACCTAAGTACGGCCTCACATAACAGTAGACTCTTAGTCTTGGTAGAATATACTGTATGTGCTACTGGGCAAGTCTTCAATAACCAGGTCAGCTGTTAAACATAATTCCATTCATTTGATATTTTCTTGGAAGATCAAACCGAGTAGACAAACAATAATTTGGAGGCTGCAGCTTTGCAAGAGGAAAAATAGTTTTGCGTTAGTTTAGGTTTGTGCTCTGTGCTGAGTGCCTTCTAGTTAATTAGTAGTACGTTTTTCATTTAAATAAGCATAGGTGTGAAAAGATGCTGTATGCAATGATAACTAAACAGAGGAGAAAAAAAAGACACACCTCAGGTGCTATTAGAAACATCCTTTCTTAAAAACAGCAACATGCTTGTGTCCCTTGTGTTTCTTTTATTATTTTCCCTTTCCGCATTACTATTATCTCAATCTTTTTACTCTGTAATTCGCCCTTCTATACCACTCACCCTTTACATTTTCTTTTTTTGTATTCTGTCAGCCTCAGCTTCTTTTAATGCTTCTTTCCCCTTCTCTGATAGGAGATAGAGGATCAAAAGGCTGTGTGTGATTGATTTTCCTACTTCAGATGACAGAAGTCATTGTCAGCCAGTCGCCCACTGCTCATAAATGTCCACTACAAGTAAAATGCATATGCTAATTCAGCTCCACAGTTGCAGTTTCAAAGTATCTCTGTATATCTTAAACAGTGTATGATGTTATTATGATCCCACATGTGGTGATAAGGTTCGCCGAGGCGTCAGGAGGAGGAGGAGGGATCATTGCTGTGACAGAGGACAGAAAGGGGGAGGAGATGACAGGTAATCACGTCTGAATCTTTCCTCCAGTGGAAAACGGAAGGTCAGGGGGGAATGATTTGAGTCGTGGAAGGAGGGTTGAAATTATGTAAAGGTGAAGAGGAGCATGACCTTGTTAAAAGTAGTGTGTTTAGAAGCAGGAGAGGTGGAGGGTTACTGAGAAACAGAAGGCTCAGGGGTGATAATCCACACGGTTGTGTGATAAGTGGGTGAGATGAATGGCTAGCGGAGGAGGTGAAAGGTGGATGGTAGAAGACTCAAAGGAAAATGTCATTGTTTTATTTATTTTTTGTTTAGACCAGATTTATTCTCCCTTTCCACTTGTTTTCAGAAACACATTGTGCTGACAGATGTATTTATCAAACAGACACAACAGCCTGCAGGCACAGTTTGTGAGTAATCGGTGACGTGTGCCTTCAATAAATGCAAATAACAAAAGGAAATATGAGACATATGGCCGCTTGTGTGTTTCGCTGGATTTGATTCGCTGGGTCGGTTGTTGTGGAAATATTGTCTGCCTTGAAAAGGTAAGCTGATTTGTGCTGATATAGTAACAAAAGGTCAACTTATTTGAAAAGAAAAGAAGTAGAAGAAGATAATAAATGAGCACAACAACCAACTATAAATATACTTCTATAATACCGAACACTGAGCAGAGAGGGAGCCATGGCTTTGACGTTCACTGGGCTGCTAATGCATGCTGGCAAGTCCACTCTTTTAGTAAGACATTTATGGCGTAATGGTTGCTTTTTCATACGCAGGCTTTTCTTTTAATCTGATTATCATCTCTTTCTCGTTTTTTTAAGAAGCTGAAATTGAATGAATTACAGACAACCGAATACATTTTCTCATGTGGAGTTAAACAGGGGCTTCAGTGTAGTATATATATATATATATATATATATATATATATATATATATATATATATATATATATGGTATCATGTTACTTTTCTGCTTCCTTTTGTTGGGTATTTCTTATTGGATTGTTGATAGTGTAGAGGCAGAAAGGGGATGAGGGGAGAGAGAGGAGTAGGGATCAACCGATATCCCCCCCCCCAAAAAAAAGCATCAAGTCTATTTTTTTTCCTCTCTCTCTCTCTCTCTCTCTCTCTCTCTCTCTCTCTCTCTCTCTTTCCTCGCACCCACACACACACACACACACACACACACACACACACACACACACACACACACACACACACCCAGGAGTATTACAATAAGATAGCCTAAGCTAAACATTATGCCCCCATCTTTTCATCTTTTGTCTGCTATTTGGTTTGTCTGTTTGGTTTAGTCTAGTTTACACCTTTTTCATGTATTGCGTCGTATGTGTTTTCATGTTGATCACCTGTATAGTACTATAAGCAAAATTAAAAATGAAAAAATAAATACTGGAGAGAGTTGTCTCCCCTGGCCCCTCCTCCCCAGACTCGAAGTTCACGGAGGTTGCCAGGTTGAGAACGCAGCATCCAACAATACTGCCAGACGCTAGTCTCACAGAGCCAGACATTACTCCACATCACAGCGGAGCAGCTAACTTTAAATGCTGGCTATGCTGACAGTCATAAAAGCCCGTGCTCATGCGGAGCTCTGTACCCGACTGACTTAAAAATGACTGCAACAACCGCTAAAACACCATGCACTGTAATTGGACTGAATGTTTTCTATACCTGATAAGCTATCAACTTTGGAGGAAGTCAAATGAAGCTCCATTACCATGGGAATGGAAGCAGAGTGTTTTCCCAGTCTGTGTGAATGTACAAATGTGTTTACCTCAAAGGCAAAAAAAAAAAATCCCTGTTGGATTCAGTTTACTCTGTTTTTGTACAGCAGACCACCAAACTGACCCTGGAAAGCAAGGTAATTGCTGAAAGCTACTTCTTTAAATGCCTCAAATAAATGTTTTTCTTAAAGACTGTGCCCAGAGTAACTCATCTTTTCTACTTTAAAGTTTTATTTTTTACTGGTTCCTCGATTTATTTTCCTGGTTCTTACTTTTGCCTACCTTTATATTATGCCTGCCCCTTCTTTCTTCTCACTCTCAGTGCATGTGAGCTCTCTTATAATAACCTTTCTGTGTCGGTGCCCATGACAACTGGACAATTTAGTCAGGGCTGTCACTGGTTGCCGCCAGCTAATGGGTTGTCGTAAGTGGCCCGACTGTTGTGGGTAAAAGTGCAAATAGGTAATTACTATGCTGGTCTCCTGCAGGTCGGAGAAGAAAATCTGGTTTTTGACTCCTTGTGGCACAGATCTGGGGCCAGATGTATTTCACTGATTAAGTGACGTTTTAGCCACACTAGCAGCATGGCTCTAAGGATGGAAATGTTAGTCGGTTGGTCCACTACTCCCAGACTAAAATGTCTCAAAAACTACTGTACGATTGTTATGAAATGTTGGACAGACAATGATGGTCTCCAAAGGAAGAAGTCTAGGTTGACTCACAGGATGTAGACTGCCTATTTCAGTCAGAATTCTCCTCCCCTTCTGCTATCTCTGTGTTAGCGTTTTCAAAATCCCTGTTGCTACATGAAACGACAACAACCTCTGAGCTAGCAACATACAAGCTACGTCCAGCGCAGCGCTAAAGTATAGCATTTATCAAATTATGTTTTTCATATCACATAGTCCACATATGTGTTTCAACGTTTTATGTGTTGTGTTCTTTTGCAGGGATTAAGCCATTTTAATGCCAGTGCTTGCGTCCCAAAGTGCAAATGTCCAACCTGTTCTCTTTCCAAACTTGTCAAATACTGACGCTTGGTCAGTGGCTCTCAGCATCAGAAACCAACACAAAAATCACCATTTAGCGCATGTATGGAACGCACTGGACATAGCAGTAGCTTGACTGTAAGATGACGGAGTATTAAGAGCGACAACGGTAGCGAGCAGTATGAGAGACCCGAGGCAGGTTGAGGTGGTGGCCAAGCATAGCTTTTTGATGCGCTGGGGAGTGAGAAGGTGTTGAAATGTTCCACCAAACAAGTTCCCTGCCAACACTACTTTGCAAGGCACCATCGCTGCATCCTGGGCTTAGTGCCAACCAAGACGATTTTGATAGGTAGAAATACTGTATGAAGAAACAATCCAGAGTGGGTTTTTTTTCCCTTTAGCACTATTCGCACAGGATTAGACCCGTGTAAATAGGGCTTATGTGGAGTTATGATGGGTTCAGAAAGACCTTTCTTCATCGTTGGCACAGCGCTAAAACACATATAGTGTGGAAATAGGTCTGGCTATGCGAGACTACTGTCTGGTAATTCCTTGACTTCCTCCATCATCACCATGAGGTTTGACATTTTGGTTTTTAGTGAAATATCTTCACAAATATTTGATTTGGTTCCCCTCAGGATGAATTGTAATTACCTTTCATCTAACGACATCTTTAGGCCAAAATTTGTCTAATACATTGGTTCATAACCAAATACCTTTAAAACTATTGCTAACTATCAAGTGTTAGCATGCCAACATGACAAACTAAGACATGACAAGCATTATATCTGCTAAACATCAACATCTTAGCATTGTCAATGTTAGCATGCTGACATTAACATTTAGCTTCGAAGTTCGAAGTAGCTTCACAGAGCATGGCTGTAGACAATTTTGATATTCGGTGCCATAAACTGAATTATTGATTATCCCTCTGACATGCAGATCACAGGTACTGTAGATGTAATGATGAATAATGATATGTGCGCTATAAATAGCCACAGCAGAGAGTAATGCTCACTTAGTAATGGTTGCTCTGGCATTTGTTGAGAGAACCTCACTGATGTGGCACAATCGGTAAAACCGCACTTCTTTGCCGTTCTTTACGTTGACAGGTCTAATGAGAGGCGATAGAGATTAACTAGTGAAACCTGGGTTTTATGCATCTGGCTGGTGTTGTAGTGAGTGTCTGTGGATAAAGAAACAACACGGAATACATTTTTCCAGGATCCATTCATAACTTGTTCTAGTGTAAATTTACTATACAGTAACTTTATACTGGTGCCAGTAATCCTGTTTCATAAACAAGAATCAATGTAGCGTGCTACACCATATAAGCCACTCTCCAACATATATGACCAACACCCGAGTTCTTTAGTGCAGGTACTTTTTTTCTCATACCATGTATGTTCTTTGCTTTGCAGAGGGTTTGTGTAAAGTCCATGTGAATACACTGCTTAAGGCTTTTTACAGGCATTCAGACTTGTAAGATAGCTTTTGTCTGTATTTATTGCACTCTCACACTCTTATCTCTACTTCACAAGTGCTGTATGTGATAGCAGTCTTGGGTGAAATCATATTTGAAAATGGTGTCAAACAGTATAGCTTCTGTAAGTGAAAGAAAATTGAGATTTATGATTCAATTGTAATACAGCAAGAAAACCACACAGTGCTTTTGGCTTTTTTTGTATCAATCATTGATCTTTATCATAGAGAATATCACACACCCTAAATATGCAGTACAGTATGTTTCTAGGACAGCTTTTATGTTATTTTCTCTGTGGGTGTTAGATATTCTAAGATAGCGCGTGACTCTATTCTGTCTTTAAAATATTCATTTCCAGACAACAAAACAAAACAAGAGCCGTTCCTGGGAAATCAGTCAAAAGGTCGGCTCCCATGGGACAGGCACTGGGACCTTGATTATCTTTGGACGGGGCTGGCCGTGCAGAAGTGCTGTCCAATGTTAATTACATAACAAAGTCATGTCTCAGTCTTGTAACACTCAGCCTGAGGTATTGCTGCAGTGGTTGTTGGCCTTTGTAATGCAGCAGTAAATGATGCTACACCTGGGGTTGTGTGTGTTGCAGTGTAATGTACAATGGTGATTCATTTAGTGTCTACTTACTGCGCTGGTAGTGCCATCTGTGTCTGTTAGCCTCTGGTGCAGATCCAACCAGACTGTCTGCAAAGAGAAGCACAACAACAACAACAGCAGCAACATGTAAATCAACAAGACCACCAACAGCAACTACTACAGCCAGCTTTAAGCAGACATTTTTCACTCACAACAAGAGGTATTAGGCAATATGTTCACATTACAAGCATATAAGGCCTAAATCAATTTTTGCTCTCAAGTGACACAGATCAAATTTTTAGTAGTGTGGACAAAGAAATCTGATTTCCAGTCAGATCTGGGCCACTTATAAGTGGTCCTAACCCCTATTTTCCACCAGGCACGTGTGCGCTGCGTTCCGGATGCGCTGCGGCCCCCGCGAGCAATCACTGCCATTCAAATCAATGCTTGATATTCCACCAGCTGCGCCACAGCGTGTCCCAGAAGCGTGAATGTAGCGGATCTCTGCTCCCCTCCGCTAAATATACGTGCCAGGTCTATTTTCATGCTGGCCGCGGAGCGTCGGGACACCCAGGCAGGAAGTGAAACAGCGATACTATCCAGTCAGTTTACCAAAAGACACCCCCCATTATCGTTTATGTCCGCTTTACAACACCACGGACGAGAGATTCATCTTGGAGGTGGAAAAACATAATACGACATCACTGATGTTGCCAGAAAAGAGAAGGCATGGAGTTTAACTGTAGGAGTGCCTGGAGTAGACGGTAGATACTAGCTTAATAAACATACGATTGTACTGTAAAGTACAGAAGTAGAGACATTATAATCTGCGAGTCGGGCAGCAAGACGCTTCACTTCTGAGACGCTCCCAGTGTGGTATGGCACGTGGCGGAGGACGGAACAAAACCTGAACGCAGCCGGAACGCAGCACAGACATGCCCAGTAGAGAATCGGAGTAAATCCGAAAAGCCAGACTTGGCTGTGAGAAGGGTCATATAAGAATTCATGTGTGGTTTTCCACAGCTAGCCCTCCCCTAATGAGCTGTGATTGGCTAGTTCTCGTTGCCTCAACGCGTCCTTGGATGTGATTGGATGCTATGTGGATATTAGCGACTTTGTCCGGCTCATTTTATCTAAGTTAGCTAACTAGCTTGCTAATTCCACTCATTACAGGAATTGAGTCCAACAAAGTTGTCACTTATCTGGCAATAGCAATGTGCTTTCCTACGCTGTGACAAGAGTGTGTGTATAAAGCATTAAGTTGTTGAACTGTACTTATTTAGCAGCTGTCTAGTTAGCTAGCTTGCTAATTCCACTGTTATTTATTGCTATAATGGTTACAGAAAATGAGCCAAACAGCAGGTGCCAGTCACCCGCCCTCACTCCCTACTGCTAGGAGACTTCTTCTCTGGGAGGGGAGCGGACGGTTGGCAGCTCCGGAGAGCGGAGATGGACTTTCAGTTAGCCCAGTGGTTCCCAAAGACAGCTAGACAGGTGCGCCACAATCAGCTCTTTCTCTGCGAAGGGATAGTCAAGACAACATTGCAATGTTTAGACTGGGAGATTGGCACTCAAATCAGGCTCCGTAGATCAAATTGTGGTCACCACTACATTTTTTCTTGTCTTTGTTTTGGTAGTTGTGGCGATTGGTGTGGATTCATCGTCTGCTTTACGTTCACCTGGTTTTCCTTTTACAAACTTGTCCATGGTTTGCTAGCAGTGCAGCAGAACCATGCATCATGTATTTATTTTTAGCCCCTGGCGCACCGTCGTCAGCACCCAACAGGGCGCGACCCCCAGTTTGGGAACCACTGGTTAGCGGCAGTAGCAACTCAAATTCTGCCAGCACAAAACCCAGCGCCGGGGGTCACAGCAGGCTGGTGGGCAGCGGCTGCACTGGATCTAACCTGTAATGGCAGCAACAAAAAGTTTGCTGATCCAGGAGTCCGGTATTCAGACCCCCGGCACTGGGTCTTGCACTGGCTGAATTTGAGTTGCTACAGCTGCCAAATGCCTGTCTAAAAATATGGGTCACTTCAGTCTCAGCAGAAAGATCGGATCTGGGGGGAAAAAAAATCGGAATTGAGCATTAAGCCCCTGTAATGTGAACGTTGCCTTAGTGGACAAGCTGAGAGCAGAAAGCATGAAAGCAGGATGTGATGTCTTTTGCAAGATAAAAATAAAGTTCAGCAGGGAATAAGGGAGGATGTTTCAGAGAGGAGGGGGATGCATGCCAAAAAGAGAAGCCTGAAATGAAACAGAATGATTTATATCAGCATGAAAGATATAAACACGAACACTGAAATGCCAAATCTAACTAAACACCATGGTGTAGGAGTTATAGACGGTAGGAAATAATTAAAATGAATTTACATAAGCCTGTGTGCAAAATAAGGGGATGTAATGTCATCAAAGACTCAATTGACCTTTGCTGAGCCCCACTCCCCTTAGCTACAGTTGCTATACCTGTCAAGTCTTCCATTATCGCACAACACCTATGACAACGGTGGCAGCTTTACCACTCAAAATTAGTAATTTTTTTAAACAATTAATTTCACAAAGAAGTAAACAAAAGGAGGCCTCTTATATATTGCAGATGGCCTTGGATATTGGTGAACGCCCTAACAAAACTAATCTCCGCGATGCTAAATGTCTTTTAGCTGTGTACATATCTAACATTAGTAAAAGAACACATTCATAAATTATACAAATATAACTTTTCATCCATCCATACGGCGTTCACTACACTATCAAACGAGGCCACGCCCATTTAGGAGACAGAAAGTGTGTTTAGTTTCATACCATTGGTGCTGCTTGAAATGCGCTATCTTTAGTATACTGTAAAGGATCTTTGCAGACATGATCAACTCCAGCTAGCTAGTGTAAGCTAATGCTAACACTAAAACTCAGTGAGGTTGAAAACACTGTCTCCAGGTGACTTTTTAATGTGTCCAGCATGTACTTATTCATTTTCATTTATAATTTAAAACAAGAGGCCTGTAAAAGGGTCTTAAGTATGCACATGATGGCTTGATATAATACTACTAATACTAAGCTACAGTACATAAAAAGTTACAGCATCCCAGATGAACTATGTAGAAAAATAGAAACAAAGGAGCAGCATTGTTCATGAATTGCAGTGTAGAGTGAGTTCTAATGTTACTGTACAGTACTAAATAAACGTTATGTATTCAAAGCGTTATTCGTTCTAACGTAACCCTTGACTGGTTTAATTTCAACAGTCAATGCCAATGCCTATGTAGTAACTTTTCAATAATGGCTGAAATTGCCTGTTGATTTATAATATGTAGCCTATAGTACATTTCTCTTCATCATGATTGTTGGTGCTGTTGTTCAGCTAGCAGGCCATACTCGTCGATTCTCGATTATACAGCATACTTTAATTTTCGTTTAGCAGGGATTAAGTCAAATTTCCCTGAAAAAATGGTTTCCTAATTATTTTCAAAACCTCACGTCTACGTGTACGGTGTAACTCCAAAACAACGCTACAGTTACTACAGGTAAAAATTCACTTTGTTAAAGGAAGATAGAGACGGACAGCAGATGATGGAGGTGAATAGTGCACACACTACACTGCACGAATTGTATCTGAAAATTGTGTGTGTGTGTGTGTGTGTGTGTGTGTGTGTGTGTGTGTGTGTTTGGGTGTGTGTGTGTGTGTGAGCATTTTCTGTGCGACAATTAAATCTAACTGTCTTTCTCAAGTTAATCAATGTTTAATGACAGTAGTATTCTGTTTCTACTCAATACTAATCCTAATTTAGTTTTCATTAATTTTTTTTACCAACACAATTCATTATTAATCTGGAAAGTAAACAACAACAATAAAGCTTGGCCATCAAAACAAATTCCTGGCAGCAATCTCTGTTACAGCCAGTGCTGTGGCACCCAGGGTTTTGTTTGTTTTTATTCACTTTTTTTGTTTCCCCCTTCCCACGTGTGTGTGTGTGTGTGTGTGTGTGTGTGTGTGTGTGTGTGTGTGTGTGTGTGTGGTTTCAGGCAGGGCCTGGTTGCAATCTCCTCATCAGGCTCCTGTTTTATCACTGCCTTCATGTGGTAACTCGTCGGCCAATAACTCTCAAGTGCATTGCAAGTCTCTAGTTTGTGCAAGCTTCAACTTGTGAGTGTTTTGGATTTTTGGGACGGAGATTTCATTGGCTCACGCCTGCCTGCCCCTGCTCTCAAGCCTGGCTTCACCCTGCCTGGATCGGCCCACATCTCCTCTTGACCTGAGTTGGACAATAAAACAACTCAACCTTAAATTGCCTCATTCGCTATGGGTCCGCATCACACAATACATAACAATCCCCCCCTGATGTCCCTACAGAGGGCCGGACTAAACCCCCAGTGTTCTCAAATCCTGCAAACATCCCTGATCAACGCTAGATCAATGCTTTCAGAGGTTAAGGAATAACCGATAAGTTTGGCAAAGGCAATACTATCTAATGCAAGGTTGGCTTTCACTCTACCCTAAATACTGCATATACTACCATCTTAGCTTCCAGGCAGTGGATGTTCCTGTCCAGGGCATTTTTCCAATGTTTGCAGCATGTTAAATCAGATAAACACTGTGTAATTCATTCCGTGCACTTTTGCCGTTTCGACATGAACTGCGCCACGCCTGTAAAGTGGACGAGAGCGGGCGGTGGTAGCAGGGTGCGGTGACAAAACGCCGATTCAATAAAATGTTATCAGACCCATATATCAGCTTGGAAACAGTCTCCAGTTGTTTTTATTATGACAGAGTAGCTGTCTAAATGCTCCACATGCGAACTGTTGCTGATGTTAATAAACAACAGACTGTAGATGAACCGTAATCTGAACGGATTTAGTCTCTCTGACTTCTAAACGTCACTATCAGCCACACAAAATGTGTTCTGTACAGAATAAGCCTTTAGATCAGACAAATAGCAGTTAAAATCCTTCCAATTCAAAAACAATAGAAAGTGTATGTAAAACGTCATCATGTTGAGTCGATTCTGAACCAATCACCCGTTAGATCAGAGGTCTCTACTACGAATCAAGATCAACAGCCGACGCTGTAGAAGCGTAAATCACAACGCTTATCAATATCACTTCCCCGTCAGTCAGGCACTAGATCGGACCATAATTACACATGTGCTTTCCATAAACTGCCTATTATTTCAGTTGCAACCTGGCAGTGGTAAGTGATCGTGACAGCAAATAAAAAAAATAAAAAAAACTAGGGCTGTCAGCATCAACGCGTTAATCGCGATTTAAAAACATTAATGCGTTATGCTCGGCCCTTAATCACATTAATCGCATGCCGCCATTTATTAATTTATTTTCACTTCACTCGGCTTCGCGTCGTGCCTGACAGGCTACTATTTTCACCCTTTGCCGCACTTTGCCATACTCCCTCGTAACACATCCTGCTGCTGCAGGCTGCAGGCTGCAGGCTGCAGGCTGCAGGCATGATGGAGAAAGACAGCAGCAACGCAATTCTGAATGGCGCTTTTTATTTTCCAAAACTCCTGGATGGGTCGAAAGCCATATGCACATTGTGTAAAGCCAAACTAAAATATCACTGAAGCACGTCAAGCTTGAGCTACCGTAGCTAAGCATAGTAGTACAGTTAACATGACTCAGGTTGATGCTAGGAGGCTCAGCTTTTGGAGAGTGCTACTTGCCGACCTGTGGATGAAACCAAATCTCAAAAAATTACTACCGCTCTTGCAAAATGGGTGGCAACTAACTGCAGACCTGTCAGCATTGTAGAGGACTCGGGTCTTAAAGACTACGGTTGGCATGTTCTGACCCGACTTAGACATTGCCGTCGAGAGGGACAGTAGTTTCACGCATACACAGCCTGTATGTCACGGAGAAAGCAGCTAAACTGGAACTGCTGCAAAGTGATGCAAGGTGATCACTGGACGTCAGTGAGTAATCAAAGTTATTTAGGAGTTACTGCACACTATATTGACTCTAGATTCAAATGTGTGACTAGATTCACACATTTTTCTTTTTGTTTACAGTAAATAAATAAATAATAATAAAAATACAAATCTTAAAATCAAGTTCATAAAGTCACTTTCTTTGCATTCATTTGATTCCCAATCAAGATACACTGGTAAGAATTGCTTTCCATTGTTAATATGTTAAACTGTTCAAATATGCAAAATAATAGAATTTTAATCATGTGATAAAACATTAACTATAGAAATTCAGCGATTAATCGTGATTAACATTTTTTTATCGTTTGACAGCTCTAATAAAAACATAATTCAAACCGATGTGCGCATTGGCAACACATGGCTCAACAAGCCGACAAATAGCCTATAATTCCCTCCGCTGAAAATCTATAGGCTATCTTTCATAAAAATACCCATCAGGGAATGTTAACGGGGTTGTCAGTCTCTAAGTGTTTTAACTTTTCTGAGCGCGCCTCTCTCTCTCTCTCTCTCTCTCTCTCTCTCTCTCTCTCTCTCTCTCGCTCTCTCGCCTCACCGAGCTCCACCTGATCTTCTAAGAACGGTGACACCGTTATCAATCGAGTATTGATTGGTCAGTAGGCGGTGCTTTTACACCGGTTGATCTCTAATCGCCAACATAACCTGCTCCCGACCAGGTTAGGTGTTCAGCATGAGGTACCACTCGCGATTGAACCCGGTAACAAGTGAGCCACCGTTGTGGTACAGAAAACCCCTGGGTTACCTCGTTAACGCCAAATCTCGCTCGTAGTACAGGCCTCAGCTGAGAGCCAGGCGTTTCCCAGCATGCCCTGGGTCTGCCTGGGTCTTGCAGTCGAAAAAGAAACTGCGCTGCCTGCCTCTCAAAACTGCGGCCGCCTAGATTTCGTGAGGTTACCGTTGCCCACGTGTGCATGACGTCAGAGCAGGTCAGGATGCATGGCATGCATTGGGCCTGGCTCATCTCGAAAGAGCGTATTGACCGTTTCTCTCATTAGATCCCATGCTTCGGGGGAGGAGTTTTAGCGAATGCTCGATTCGTCACAATCAAGACTTCAGGTTAAGGGGACACATTCAATAGTTTGTAGTTAGTCTGAATACGCTCCTCAGACAAGACATGAGTAAAGCCAGGTGAGCTGAGTGGTACAGTGTTTATGTGTGTGAGGATGATGAGACATTGATTTCTAGTTTTCCCCTTCACTCTCAATGCCTGTGAGTCAGAGTTACATGACCTTGTTATAATAAATCACAGTAAGCGCTGCAGGTTTCTGTCACCAAGGTGACTGATAAGTATCACTGTTGCTGCTCTAAAAGCATAGTGTCTGCACCGCTTGGAGGGTAACTGAGAATTTTACCAAACGCAGCAGGGAAAGTCAAAGCAATGGGGCCTGGCACAGTGGGAAGGACACACACACACACACACACACACACACACACACACACACACACACACACACACACACACACACACACACACACACACACACACACACACACACACACACACACACACACACACACACACACACTCACACACTCTTGTACTGTATAACTGAGTTGTAGGATGAATGATTTGAGATTAATGTGACACAGCCTGGTCACAGCAATCACAGGACTTTCACCCAGGAGACAGGGGTTCAAGTCTGGGAACAAACTTTACGGAACGTTCTGCATCACAAGCGTAACTGGAAGGGAAGTAACGTAACAAGTGTCCATGATTTTTACCCAAACCAGGATCTTTATTTTTTTATTTTTTAAACCTACATTGTGTAATTTTTTGAGTTGATTCTTAGCAAAAACCCCTTTGTTCTTTCACAAATATGTGCTCATTCATGTGTAATTACTTCCATCAACTAATCAAAGTATTCTCTTAAGCGTGGAATCTGCCATTCAGAATCATTCAGAATACATACGAGCGACTCGCTCGAATGACGGCAGCCATGTAGCGCCTCCATCTTTAAAATACATTAGCCAAAGAGGGACATACCTCCGCATTTTGCCCTCTTACACCTATTGGCACCGTGACGAATGCAAGGGGGAGATTACTCGCCAGGGAAGCGGAAAAGAGAATTAAAACGATAACGCGACAGGCAAAGCAACAACAAAAGTTAATATTGGAGTGGCTAGAACAGCTGTGTGTAAACGATGGAGAGAGCTAATTTCAGGTTCGGCCACCGTAGGAGGAAGGGCTAGAAAGTAATATTCAGTTGGTTGTCATATACAATTTCACCACTAGATGGGAGAAATTCTTACACAATGTCAGAGTCGAACCCGCGGCTGCTGCGTCGGGGAGTGAACCTCTACATAAGGGCGCGTGCTCTACCAGGTGAGCCACCCAGGCGCCCACCAGGACATTTTAACTTTAGTTGTATTGTTGCATGAACATTAACTAAGTAGTTTTTGTGCTTTAACCTAACCAAACTGCGACCGTTTTACAACTTTAAATACGGAATGCCGTTTTATTCAATATTCAAAAGAAACAAGATGAATGAGCACAGAAACGTCCACATAGATAGCCGGTGTGGTGTTCCGTCAGGTCAGTGGTAGTTGGTGGTCTAGTTACCCTAGCATAGGTGACTGTGCGCTGGGTAAAGAGCACCGCTGCTGCAGTCGTGGTGCACTCGGTCGTGGTGCCCACAGCTCTGTTCTGAACGTGAGAGATAGCCACGCCCCCTGATTTGCATATAAGAACTGGAAATAAATAGAGAGGGAAATAAATAAATGTGGCATTAGGAAATAAAAGTCCACGGAAATAAATAAATGTCCCCCCCCCTAGAAAATATCATTAAAAACCATGCTGTGTATTGTAAATAACATAATGATGTATACTTAAAATATCTGTGTAAGTAGTAAAACTATACAAACCCCAACAAATGCTTTTTAAGTTTAGAAACATTTTGAGTCCCCCCTCCCTTGCCTCACAGTGGTTTGGTCCACTGCCTGCTGAACGTTACCCATCTGCACTCGACTCACATCAGGTAGTGACAGTTTGATTCGCTACAGTAATGTTAGTTATGGAATGTAGTAAGTAGGCAGTTCAAGGCTATTTTATTCACATTAAACATCGGATGAAGTTTTTCTTTTCTCAAAAAATGATGATGAGTAATTAATAAATTAGTCATATCAAAAAAGTTTGCTATGTTAGTGTAATATAATGTAACGTTACCTAGCTTATTTAATAGAAATGCACCCACTACAACTAACATTTAATAAAATAAAATAAAAAAGGATTAAAAGCTTACAAAACGTTCTACTGAAAGCCGAACTGTTCAAAGAAACGTGCTTTCTCACACGTAAACAACACGTAAACAACACGTAAACAACACGTTAATTTCACGTGATTGTCAGCCATTTGGGTACTTCTGGATGGACAAAATGGACAAAGTGACACCGTTGTTTTCGACGGAGACCAGTGAAGTAAATTAGAAGCACTTTTCCGGTGATGGCTGAGCGTTACTGCGCAGCTGCAAACTGAGCTTGCTGACGTAGATGTGATGTGAGCAACCTGTCTGAAAGTTGTAAGTCTTCTGGTAGCTGTGCCGAGAGAAATCTCAATCATTGCGAATCTTGCAGGGAGGGAGAGCGTAGGTATATGTAAGAAGATAACATGGACACAGGCTAATTATTGCTAACTAAAATGCTAGTTAATATTAGTAATTAAACTTAAACAGCTAATGTAAGTCGAAACTGCCTGCGCGCTTCTCTTGTACTATACGGTAATTCCTCTACCATTTCGACAGTAAGTCGCGTGGTTATGACACAATCGTTAGCCTACTTTTACAAAAACGCCTGCTACGGAGCCATAACGTGAGGTAATGGAGCCTTTTATACATTGTTGAGTTTCTTTAGAAATAAACGATGGACAAATAGTCTTTACACGCTTCAGATGTAAAGTTATTCGCTGTCAAAGTGACGTCAAAATGAATGGCAGTCAATGGAATGCTAACGGCAGGTGAGTGCTAGGTAGCATCAAAATGGCGCCATAGGAGATACGCTTTGTAGAGTCTGGCTTACCCACTTGGTTTGAATGGGTCAGTGTCCTAAGTTCCCATTGGCTGCTGAGCAGTAGGGTTAAACCATTTCTGTAAGCCTGGGGGGGGTCACCTACCACTATTTAACATGCAAAGGATCCTCTCATTTCTTCCATTTTCTTTTCTTTGTCATTTCGTTTTTTGTGTGTAGCTAATAAAAAAATTATGTTATTAATTTAAATTCAATAAACTTACTATTCAATTATAAATTATTTTCATCAAGATAACATTATCATCTTTTGCTCCACTGCTGCCTTTTTGGGGACATTCTAGCTTCAACACCATCCATCAAACTTTACAAACCAACAATAACAATAAGCTGTCACACATATATTATACATAATAGTTATATGTTATTGTTGTAAAAGTTGATTACCGTCTACTAGGTGCAATGCATGCTGGTTGTGAGGATATCACAGCAGATTGTTGTAGGCGGATGGTTGCATCATGCCGAAAGATTTTTCTGTTGCATTGCAAGGGAGGCACAATTGAGTATAGCATTTATTCTTCTTTCTTGCACATATTGTACAGTGGTTCCTGGTTATTTAGCTGTATCTTTTTTTCTGTACAAGCTTTTCTTTATATATTTGTACATACTATGAGAAATACATGTTTTGTTGAAAGTATAGTGTAGATAGATAGTTAGATAGACTTTGATAAAGGGTAACTACTGCTTTTTTTTTTTTACCTGGACCCTATTTTCCTATGTTTTTGTGTGTAAGTGGCTGATGGGAACAACAATCTTTGAAATTGGTCCAGAGGGCTATTGCACAAAATCAGGATAAGGGATTAAGGGGATATTCCAGTTATCCTGGATGAATTTAGCCTTGACTTGGTTGCACAAAAGCAGTGGCACCTATGTTACCATAGAGATTTATTCTGTGCAGATAGCCTGCTCCTGACCAGGCTAACAGCCAGGATTTATTAATCCTGCGGCCTTTTCTGTTCACTCACATGGTTTTACCTTATTGTTATCAGCCTGCATTAAAATACAACAGGTGCATGTTGCTGTTCAGTAAAGCACTGTTATTATTTACAGTTGACCATCATTTTTATAATTATTCATGTGACAGTCATTGTTACTGTTATATTGCTGTATGAAAACTGCTTGTTGTTGGAAGTTTGGTGAATATATTACGGAGATAATTAGAAAAGGCTTTTTTTCTTTTAGTATTCTTTAACAAAGGACCATGTATGTTCCTCTTCCATGTGCACTGTATTTGGCATTCTTAGCACACAATGTGTGTTGTCTCCAGTGAACTGTACATTCATGACAAAACAGGGAGAGGACACCTCAATGGTTTTTGACCTTATATTTTGCTGGGGGGAAATAACTGATGAATACACTGTGTTACAGTCACGTTTAAAGTGTGCATTAAATATATCACCTCCTTATCTTTATAGTTTCTAGCTTTCAGAGTCCAATTTCTTCAGTATCTTTCTTTTCTATGTCCATTAATAGGCCTTCAAAGTATCTCATATTTGAAGAAGGAAACTCTGCCTCTGAACAAACTGAACTGAACAAACTGAACAAACTGTACCTGGTCTAACAGCGGCGCACCTTCCCTAAGAGGCTCCGACAGACAAAAGAGATATTCTCACACTCAGATCTATCACTTTCGATCTGACAGACCATTATTGGAGCATACATCTCAACATTGGATAGGCAGGCAGAAATAACCAATCAATCATATTCCAATCACTGGCAGTAACAACACATCCACTTCCTGGGAATTGTGGTTTTTAAGTACTGAATGTACTGTGAGGAATTCCAATAGAAGCCGTACTTGCCCCTTATATGATTGCTAGTCACTTGGAAAATGCAAAACAATATCATATGTAAGCCGTTTGAGGAATTTAAGAAGGAACGTGTTTCTATTAGTGTTTAAAACATAACTGTAAAAACAAAAACATATAAATTAGTATATTCCGTCTCAAAAGCACAACCCATCGATGTTCCTTTACATTGTAGGAAGAAATCTCCAATGAAGAAGAAGTAGTTCAGTGTAAATACCAATGCAGCAAAAATAAATGTACTGGGTAAAAATGCTTCCTTAGTGCAGCCTTTTAGATAATACTCCAGAGCCTCAAGATACCTACATTCAAGTCAAGATACCTACATTATACTTCATCACATTAAGCCACACACAATTAAAAAAAACCCGGCTTGACTGAGGTGCAACAGGTGCAAGTCTGTTGTAGGCAGCTTAATTGCTTGTTAACCCTGGTGTTGTCTTCCCTTTTGTGTATACAACCCTTGTCCTCTGGGTCGAAAATTACCCGCCTTCACTAAACCCCTAAAACGAAGCAGCTTACTGTAATTGAGTTGTGAATGCCAAATCTATTTAGGATGAAGAAACAACCTGTCACTGATCACAAAGTGTGTGAATATCTGAATATTTCGTTTTCACAGTGCAAAAAGACTACATTTATTCAGTGAAGACACCAGCATTATGACAAGCTCTGTCATAATGCTTTTCTTTACTAAAGTGGAGATTTATTATAAATATTATTTTTTTTTTAAGATGCTGCATATGTGGTTAAGAATATTTTTGTATCAAGAGATAGTACTTGTGGATCTCTGCATCCCAAAGACTAGATTTGCCTCAGGACCTGTGTGTGTGTGTGCTAAGATTAGCAGCCCTATGTAGACACGCAGGTCAATCGCATCCATCTTTTTGCAGCCATCAGGTAGAAAGTTGAGGCAATGTCCTGGGCATGGGAAACAGCATATCATCCTAAATCCAAAAGAAAAAAAACTATGTATGCTACGTAATATTTTTGCTTTGGTCACACATGGGTCTGAGGGTTTATACAATAAAGATAATCATAAAAATACTGTTTCATATATTTGTATTATGTAGGCTACTGTAGGCCTATATGATTCAGATTGCTTGGCCGGCGGCTGGTGGCAATGTGAAATGGAATGACGTCTATCCACGACAGACGGCGCAAAACCAGGAGGCAAACGAGTCCACTCACCCACCCTGTAAGAGTTCTTATAAAGTATACTAGCATTGTAACATGTTCTGTGGCGGGTCTCTAATGGGAGTTGTAGTTTGAAAATACCTTGGTATATTATTTCACAAGTAAAGGTTGGCAGTGTAGAATTCTGGATACACACTGGGGTTTTTCGGGATGGTGAACACACTGGTGTCATCAGATTTTCAAAAGCTAATTGTTAAATAGGTGAAAATAGCTTATGAGGTACTGTCACATATGTGCAATATATGGTTATTATGGTTAATATTCATTTTCACCCATTTAACAATTAGATATTTAAAATCTAATTACAAAAATGTATTTACCATTATATTAAACTCCATAAATTACTATTAATTCAGTATTTACAACTTCCCTTTCTATGAAAAACACTATTATATTTTTTAAACTACAGTTCCCTACAGCCGCGCCATCGGCCTTGGTACAAATCATCACCACAGTTGTAGATTTTCCGGTTTGCAAATATCTAGGGTTTTAAAAATATATATCTACTGACTATACACAATATCTAGTACAGCCGAAATATTAATTACACTGTACCTAAATGAGCTACGTTAACAAAAAATAAAGATGTTATGCAAGTATTGTAGAAATGGGGTCTTGGGTTGGTAGTTCTTCCGGTTTGCAAAGTAGGGTTATCTAGTACAGCCGAAACGTAACATGCATACAACGATTTTGATTATCAGCCATAATGTCTAAACAGTCCTTCCAGAAAAATGCAGAGTTTTTTTGTGATTGTTGCGGGCAAAAAACCTTGATTATGCGGCACGTTTTCTTAAAAAATGCGATGGAATATGCGGGATATTTATGCAATTATATGCGATGAAATTGCGGGAACTTGCAAAAACTGTGGTTTCATCAGGGCTTCATCGCGGGGTTTGCAGCTTTTCGATGATGTTCACGTCGCGTAATTACGTCACTTCATAACGTTCCCATGGCAACAGGGGAAAATGGCTGCTCTTGTGTGAAGTAAACGCAACATTTTTCAACTTTCTGCTAAGATATATGGGACTTTTTTGCAACGAAAATGCGGGGATTATGAAATCATGCAAGCCCTGCACATTTTGCGCGGAAATCGGCAATTTATGCGGCGAAAGTGCGCCGTATTTGAAAAAATGCAGCCCCCGCATAAATATGCAGACTTTGGCTGATTATGCATTGAATTATGCGATCGCATAATCGCGTTTTTCTGGAGGGACTGGCTAAACCATCCGAGGCAGACTGACCACAAGCTACGAGGTTGTGTAACGAACGTTTCAGTTCCTGTAAAAGCTAGAAGTCCGTATGAAATCAAAGAAAAACATGTTTTATTCGGGATCTTATGGAGAAAAACTACACTACCCACAATCCTAAGCGTATGGAAACGTTTACCGAAAACGCGAACGCTAGCTCGAGTTTGGTTTCTACCATACAAGTCTATGATAGTTTCTCTATCATAGATAGATGCCGTTTTCAAAACGTTTTTTTTGCGCCGAATCAAATGTTTTATTTTCACGAATCATCTCATAGCTGGTTGGCTTGGTTCCAGGCTTAAAACTCTTTATATAAGCAATTTTTGAAACGTCAATGAAACATTGAAATGTGGAAAAATACTTCCGGAACCAGAGCCGTTAAAAAACCGGTTGAGCTCTATAAAGGCAATAAATATAAAATAAAATGCTGCTTCTCCTTTCTTATTTTTAGAGATTGTTTTATTATTCAGGAAAACTTTAGTGTAAAAAATTTTTGTGTTTGAAAATAATTTATAATTGAATAGTAAATTCGTTGAATTTAAATGAATAACATAATTAAATGTATTTATTATTATAATATTATTTATATATATATATTTTATGTGTATATAAGACAGGATTACATTATTTTGCTGAAAAAAGACAAGAAAGCTGCATCACTGCTTGTCAGTATGAAGCCTCAGTAAGCCATCATCCTGAGACAGATTTTTTTCCAGGTGAGAAACACATTTTCTTGTCTGTGGCACACAGAGAGAGGAAAATAATGATATTTTGTAACCAAATGAACAAAAACTCCCAGGGGAGCGTGGAGGAAGACAGCAGAGGGAAACTGAAAGTGACACCAAGCAACAGAGGCAACATGAATTTGCCACTTTGAGGGTTTGAGGAATGGTTCGCAGGTAACAGGATTTCCAGTGTGTTATCACAGAGCAGTGGTGTCAACACAGGGCACTGTTTTCATCTCGCCAGGCACCACATCTCTCAGTGTGTAGCTGGCTTATTATTCATTCAGTAAACAATTCATGATTCACTCTGACATGGTGTGATTTTATCATTTCCTCTTGCAGACTCCTGCACAGTCTTCATACTGAGATCCACGCAGGTACTACCAGGCCAAACGGAGAGACATTCAATACGCCTCCTCAATGCCACATTTTGCTTTGATATGATTACTGCAGTATACTGTCTGGCCCTCTGAAAATGTAATCCAGCAGAAAATGTCTATTCATTCTGAAAACACACTTTGCAACATAGTTGGAAGGGTAATTTTGGGGGGTAATTTCTCCTCTTTCACAAAGAAAATCTTTGAAAAAAATGTAAAATCATATGGAAAATGTAGCAGCCTTGCAAGAGCTCAAAATAAAAGTGTGTCAGGATAATGTATTTAAAATGAGCCATGTTGTGTCACTTTATTTCCTTCTTGGATGGGTTTTACATTTTTGGAAATAGAAATAAAAGTGCATTTATGACTAAAATGCTCATTGAAGTCATTAGTCTGGACTGAATTAGCAGAATGCTGGTAGATAGTGCGAGGCTTGCAAGATAACATATTTTATTCTGGCCATTAACTGAAATGTTATCTTAAAAGATGCTTCAATGCCATTAGAAGTGGTTTTGTAATTCCGTAGTTGTACACTTTACAATACAGTGTAAAGGCTAATGTGTCCTGATGCGTTTGCGGACTAGGATGCAACAGGAAAGTACGTCATCAATGTAGGCCGTGGTGACAACGCAGCAACGCTCTATAATTTGCCCATTTAACGATGAGTTGCACAAAGTGTTGCATGTTTTGCCCTATGGAAGTAGATGTGTTGGATTCTGCAGACAGCGATAGCTCCAGCTGTACCGACCCAACATCTAACGCGACAGTGTGGGCCAACACGGTCTGACGGCAGTTCGTGAAATTGTCACGTTATTTTTAATCTATTGATTCGTGTACACAGACACGGTCATCTCGTTTTTTTCGTGGTGCTCAGCACGGAATGGGAAGCATGTATACGGAGGTTGGGTTTAGGAAAAGAAGAACAGGGAAAGGACACGTCACACTCTGGGACACGACCCGCGGTCTCTGGGGCACGCGGGACAACAACGGGACGGTTGTGTTTAGGAAAAGAAGAACGGGGAAAGGAACCGCCACACGGGGAAATAAAACGCCACACGAGGGACGCGATCCCTGTCTCCGGAGTGAAAGTCCTGTGTTGTTTGACCCATCCACCCCCCCGACCAACCTCCCTACGCGGATTTTCGGCTTTTCATACTACTCCCTACCGTAGTCGTGCTGTGATCACGAAATATGCTTCCCATTGAAATACATTACATTAAAACTCGTCCTCACCACCACGAAAAAAATGACATAAACGTGTCCGTGTAGACGAATCAATAGATTAAATAACGTGACCATTTCACGACCTGTCGTGAGACTGGGTTGTGTGGCTGTAATAACTGTGCGCGGGGCCCTTTGAACTTTTTAAACTAGTTGAAAACTACTGTTTCTATTGATTCACACTGCATGGAAAAAGCATTGGTGTTAAAGCGCACTTATCCATGCAGAGTATTTATGAGCAGGCTACTTTGAGACAGGCCAATAGAATTGCATGCATACATGTCCGTCAACTCTCGTGCCATTAAACCGCAGAAATTAAACAGACATGACATGAGATGTGCCGTAGTTGCTTCACAATCGGACACTAAAGCATAAAGATTAAACATTAAACATCATGGCCATTCTCCAACCATGTATTTTGTATGTACTGTATATGTAGCTACATACTTCTGAGACATTAAACCTGGCCCTAACAAAAACAAACTAAAACTTTCTGAAAAACTGAAACTAAACTAAAACTAGCAAAACACCCTCGGAAAAGTCAAAAATGAAATAAAATTTTAAAAAACTAATTGAAACTTCTAAACTATAACCTTGATCTGTACACGGCAATAACTGACCGAATACAAATAAGGAATACGATATATCATGCTTTGGATACAAAGACAATACTCTGAATCAAACCGTTGTTGGTTTAGGTCTTTTCATTGGATATTTGTTAACAGGAAAAATATTGAATATACAAAAAATGCAATATGTTCATCAATGACCGAAACAAGTTTACGTGTGTGTGTGTGTGTGTGTGTGTGCGTGTCTGTATTTCTTACCTTATTCTCCAGTCGTCCGACAAGTTCTGCTAGGCGGTTGATCTGAGCGTCCAGACCTTCTTTCCTCACCTCTACTGCACCTGAAACACACAAACATACACATTCTAAATACACTGAATACATGAATAAATGAGTACCAATATACATTAACTTGCATCGCTACTTTCTGGGTTGGGACTAGATTAGTCTCGCTTTGCCAGACCCTCCTCCAAAGCGCGTCGAAGGAGGGCTACTCCACACAGCATTCGGGATGGGAGGAAAACGTGCTCTGGTTTATTGGCATTTCTTTAAACCAATCACAATCGTCATGGGCGGTGCTAAACTCCGCACAGAGCCGCTGCAAAATAGTCGTGTGAGAGAAAACTCAGATTGGACAGATAGTCTAGCTAGCTGTCTCAATTTACCCTGCAGTGATCTGAGGAGCAGTTAACCATAGTCTTCATAAATCCACCGAAGACATGCATCCGGCGGAATTTCCTGGATTAGATCTGATACAGTTGGATTACATTTGTTCAAATATGTATGCCTACACCTGCTGAGGAAAGGATTTGGTTTAGTTTAGTTAAGAGAGCTTTTAGTGTCAGCGAGGACGTTTTAACTGTGGTTTACCGGTCACTCATTGAACTCATACTCACTTTCCATATCTCAGCCTGGCACAATGGATGTTGGATGGCACAACCATCCAACACAAAACAAAAAACTTGCACCAATAATAAATCAGGCCAACAAGATAATTGGCTTGCCCCAAACCCCCCTAACAGAACTCCACCCCCTGCCATCAGGTTGATGCTACAGAGTCCAATTTGCAACGATAAAAACATAACAAATCCTTCATCCCCACTGCCATCACCACATTGGACAGCCAGACAGCATCAAACAGCTCCATTCAGGCTTCTTCTTGCACTGTTTTTGCATTTTGCACGTTTGATAGTTGCTGATAAACAGGCAATTGTATCTGTTTATCAGAAGGAACCTGGCCTGTTCAAAAACAGTAAAAAAGAAAAGTGATGGATGGGAAGCCAGCTCCTGTTAAGCTCTTATTCCAGTGTGATTTTTAGATACCAGGCTGGGCTCTATGTCATTAGCTTTGATCTTTAAAGGTCCTATGACATGCTGCTTTTTGGATGCTTTTATATAGGCCTTAGTGGTTCCCTAATACTGTATCTGAAGTCTCTTTCCCAAAATTCAGCCTTGGTGCAGAATTACAGCCACTAGAGCCAGTCCCACAATGAGCTTTCCTTAGGATGTGCCATTTCTGTGTCTGTCGCTTTAAATGCTATTGAGGAGGAGAGAGGCGGGGCAAGGTGGAGGGTGGGGGGTGTGGCCTTGACCAACTGCCATGCTTCGCTCGTTTGCAAGCCATGATGTTTCTCTCTTTCTCATGGGCGGGCCAAAAAGAGCTCAACAGTCCCGCCCCTCCTCCGAGAGACCTTGGGTTCCGGAAGTAAATTTCCCATTCATTTCTCCCATTAACGTCTGGAAAAATCCATATATAAAGAGTTTCAGACCATGCCTTAGGCTAACCAGACGGTACGTGACTCATAAGCATACAACATATAATTTTGAGTGAAAAAATAACAGAAAATCCCAAAAAAGTCAAAGGTATAAGACTGTGTACATATTTTCATTGCAGAGTAAAGGAACTACTCATCCCATAAACCACCGCGCACCACTGAATAAAGGAAGCTACGTTAGCTTAACTAACAGCTAATTCGGCTAACCGCTAGCTGCGTGTAATAACTTTAAAGGGGTGATAGAATGCAAAACTGATTTTACCTCGTCATAGTTGAATAACAACAGTTTGGTGGGTAAATAGGAAATACATAGAAGCTCAAAATCCCATTGCCATCTCTTTCCTCTGTAAATCTCAAAAGTTGAAACTGCCTCTGAAAACGGTTGAATCTCAATAAAGCTAAAAGTTGACGTCAACTCCTCAACTCCTACTTTTGTCACGCCCCAAAATTTACATAGGCTACACCACTGACCTGAGGTCAGCTTAGTCTTCTGAATCTAGGTCACGCAGATCTCAGAAATGTTATACATTGTCTGCTTTTCCATCACTAAATTCACTTTTTATGTGAGAAATCAACTATGTAAAGCTCAAATATGGGCCGTTCTACGAAAATTGATGGCTAATTGCAAATTTGGTAAGACAGTTTCGGACTTGAGGAGCTCCACAATCTGCCGTGACAGGTGGCGGCTGCCGGCCGGGTTTGATGCCTTCCCTGTCGGCCTCTCCCCCTTCACAGACCCGCTGAGCTGGAGCTCTGTCAGGATCTCACACACGAGCTGCGCTTTGTACTTTAGAAAGAAGAAAGTTTTTCAAGGATATTGAAAATGAACCACGGTCGTAAATGCAGTGTTCCAGGCTGTACAACGGAATAGCCTACTGGCCCAGAGAAGACTGTTTAGAACGAGTATATCGGACGAGAGGGAGTTGTGGATCTAACGCAGTGCTGCAGAGGCACTGGCAGAGGACAGGCTTGCAAGGGTTCACTCTCCGCTTCCCGCTCTTACTAGCTACAAGGTGAGTTGTGATTCTTTTGTGGCGTTTTTTTATGTCCAAAGGGTAACGTTACAACAACACTAGTTGTAATGAAAGTGTCGAAACTTTGCATTTGGTCTCGGCTGTTTTACCGCCGCGGTTCTTGCCCGGGCATGTGTGGGCATGTAACAGTGTGTGTGTGTGTGTGTGTGTGTGTGTGCAATATGAGACCTGCTATATCGTCTCCAATGAATGTGTATGTGGTTCCTCAACCAGTCAACGCGCCGCTCATCTAAATATTCATGAGCATATCATATTTGGAAAAAAAACTCTCGTTCCAAATAGAGCCATTACACAGGGATGCAGAAGGGTGGAAAAAATTGCACCTGGGACATTTTCAGCCCAACCAATGTTATATATCATATTAGGAGACCTTAAGGAACAGTGTTAAATACCCTATATCACCCCTTTAAAAGACCCTCAAAATAAAACCTTAAAATAACCGTTAAAATATATAACAGCTGTTAAGTCAGCTGTAGCCTGCTTTTCCCAGTGTTTAGTTTGAGTTAACGTTATTTTAGACTGAATCAAGCTGTCAGCTAGTGGTTAGCCGAATTAGCTGTTGGCTAAACTAACGTTAGCTTCCCGGTGGAGGATTAAAACACTCCCGAGGAACAAACAAGCCTTACCTGGGTGAAAGTCTTTTGTTTTCGCTGCAAAGCTTGAAAGCACTGTGTTTTATGTTGACACCACGTTGTGCTATTTCATGTTGAGTCACTTTCCATTGAATATTAAAGTTCATAAATAAGTGTTTTGGCATGCGTGGGTGAGTGGCACTATATCCACCATGGTACTGAAAGGGGGATTTCTTTTTTTTTTTTTACAAATCACACCTTGGGTACAACGTTAGTTGACATTGATTACTTGAGTCCATTGAGCGAGGACTTTTAGTTATCGAATAATTCGTCTTACTCGAGAAATCATTTCAGCCCTTCTATTGATGTTAAAATGCTTCACATTGCATCTTTAATTTAACTCCCATAGTGAAACTGGCAGTGCAGAACTGGAAATTTGCTTTTATTCTACACTTTCTTTGTAGATGCTTATTTGTGTGTGTTGGTACGACCAAAAAACTGTAAAATCAAACTAAAGAACACTGAGAAAACGTGTTGTTTCCCTCCCAAACACGCCTCTCTCTTCACCTTCTTGTCCCCTTGATTTCTCTCTCCTCACTTGGTTGCTTCCTCTTATCCTCCCTCTGTCTTCTTCCTCCCCCCTTCTCCTCCACTCTCTCCGTCGTCCTCTTTCCATCCCCTGATAGCTTCCTCGCAGCTAATTGGAGAGTTGGCTGCCCCCTCTTTATTAAAAGCTTTAACAGTCAGTCAATTAGGAGCAACCTCTCTCCACCGCCCCCTCCCACCCCTCCCACACACACACTCATCAACAAAACCATAGTGTGTAACCATGGAGACAGTTGGAGATAAAAGCCCAGTGGTCATTTCAATGGACTTAGAAAATAAGTGTCCCAGTCAATTATAGAAGCCTCTGAATGTAGCAGCGGGGTGAGGGAAGGGGGTGGTCTCTATTGACTTTCCACTCAATTAAACCTGATTTGAGTTATTTCACATTCACCTCATTTAACTTTCCTTTCTGTGTCAGCTGGTATTTAAACGTGTTCACGTGAATAATGAAAAGGGCCCGCTGTCGTTACACTTTCTCTCAAATGAAGTGACTCTCAAATGTTTGTTCGGCCTCGTTCACTTCTGTTCTTTTATTAGATATAATTTACACAAGTCACAACACAATGACTATTTTACGAAAAAGCAAGGGGGCTGATGTCGGCATGGTGTATTTATTTGTGAGTAACATGTCTCACTTTCACACCAGATACAGGAGTTTGCATTCCGTCATGACAATTAATGTTGTGCACTACAACTATTGTATAACTTATTTGTCATTATAACAGAAACTCTCTTCCACTGTCTTTCTTTTGAAAGTTCCTATTGTTTCCCACAAGAAATTTGGTGAGGCTGCTTTCTGTGTATAATACTGTTTAATACTATGGTTACCATTCCTATTGATCTTACAACTAGGGATAGACCGATTATCGGGCTGTATTTTTGTAGTTTGCAGATTATCTGTATCGCCGTTTTACTTGCCTGATAAGCGATAAAGTTAATTCATTAAAAGGTGCTCTACTACAGCTCTGTGTCTGTCCGTCTGCTTCGGTTTCACTCACCACTGAGTCTGACTTAATGTCCCACCTACAACACTCTCTGACTATCTTTTACTGGGTATTATGTTGAAAGTTTTGACCAAAGATTTAAATTTTCACTGTAAATGCGTATCAGTTCCAAATATCGGTTTCATTAACTACTAAGAATCGGTATCGGTATCGGCCTTGAAAAACCAATATCGGTTGAACCCTACTTATAACTTGCTTGGAGATTTATTGAGATAAACTTGATTGCTATTGCAGAACGTTATCTGAATGTAATCAAAAGGATGTTGATTTTTTAAAGATTATTTTTTGGGCATTTTAGGCCTTTATTTATATAGGACAGCTGAAGACATGAAAGAGGAGAGAGAGGGGGCGCCTGCACTACCAGGTGAGCTGACCTGGCGCCCGTAATCAAAGGTTTTGTAGCATCTCCCAATATCAATGTTCTGTCTGGCGACAGCCGGTTTGAGTTTGGGTTGTCCAAAACCCACTCTATGGGCTCCAATAAATTCTGCTTTGCCACTGAATGTCATGCAACGTTCCAACCCGCTCTCACTCCGTCTGAAGCGATTAAAAAGGCGTCCTTCAGTATGTTTGTATAACGTACCGGGGAGAGCAGGCAGCTACACAGTGTTTAGCGAGTAGTATGTAAGGCCAAAATTCCGCATAGGGACGTTGGTTGGGGTGGTGGATGGGTCAAACATAGGACTTTCATCCAGGAGACCGGGGTTCGTGTCCTGCTTGTCACTTTTCCTAAAGTCGCATTCTTTTTTAACCGTCCCGTTATTCCCGCGTGTCACGGAAACGTAAGCCCACCCACGACCTTTTCCTTAACATAACTGCGTCAAAAGGGATGCCAATGGTCCCGACCAAGCGTGTTTAGTTAAAGCACGTTATATGACGCTAAAGGAGACTTTTAGCGTCAATAACAACGACAAAGGCTGACCAAGCGTCCGTATTTTACGAGATGGGAGTGAGAACCTGTTGAACGTTCAAAACCAAAAAATGAGAGATTCAAGCTGGATGCAAAGCCAGACACAGATTAAAGCAGAGGTGTAGCTAAGTGGGAAAACCTCAGCAGAGGACAAAAACAAGATAAACAGAGATTTGCCCACAGATTAGTTGTCAATCAAACAGTGTGGCTCGTGATGTGTTCATCCTTGGTATCCTTGATTTTCTCTTGAAATGACTTTCACGGTAAGTCGTGTCATACTAACTAATACTAACTAGCAAATGTTTTTATTTTACATCATCAGATTTTATTTTGCTGCCAGACAGCTAGTGATTAGGATGCCAAATATTTAAGCTGAACAAGTTGAATTACACAAAATAGAAGCAAGCCAACATTTACTGTGTGCACATTACCAAAGTGAGCACTTTTCCTCATCCACTCCCACCCACTCAAAGACCATCTGAAGCTTTATCAGAACTGAAAACTTCCTGCCATGGATACATGCATCGTCCCAGTCGTCCCAACATTTGATATTTCATGCTGATACTACAATAATCAGCTTGAAAATCTATGTCTTTAACAACAAACAGTGTGCAGTATATAATATATTGTTGGGAGTAATTACCAGCTAGCGTTTTTCACATCTGTCTCTGCAGACTGGAAAACATATGTTCACTTCATTCTCTTCTCCATCGCAGGCACAGCTGGGCGAGCACACACAGATGCACGCAATATACACGTGTACCCAAATACTTCTGCATACACAAATTGTTAAATAATATATATTGTAAAAGTTTGCACAAGACGCATCGCTGCAAACTTGCACAATTTTGTTTAACCTGATCTCCATGACCTCTTAGGGAATATTGCTTTACTCATGGTAGGAAACTAATAAAGGAATCTTATTGAACCTAAACCCTGAAACAGCGCCTGTCCAATCATAGCTTAGCAAACATAACTAGGCACAGCAGGCCTGTAAAGCCTTGGATTTCCCACATGCTAAAGTAGTGTGCATGGAGCTGTAGTTAGAGCGATACATGGCATTTCAAGATTTCAGAGTTTGTTTTTTTTTATTCATTGACCCTTCATCTGACTAAGGGTTGTGCAAGTTTAGTCTATATCCACGGCGTTCCATTCCCGGGATTGCTCCAGTGCCACGGAAATTCCGCCGGATGTCTTTCATTTCGGCCGGATGTCCATCACCTTCTGCCTTCTTTGTGTTGGCATTCCAAACTCCGGTGGATTTATGAGGACTATGGTTAACTGCTCCTCAGATCTCTGCAGGGTAAATCCAGACAGCTAGCTAGACTATCTGTCCAAACTGAGTTTTCTGTTGAACGACTAAAACTATTTTGAACGTACACATGTTCCACCAAAACATGTTCCTTCCCGAGGTTATTTTGCAGCGACACCGTTGCTCCGTGCGGCGTTCAGCCCTGCCCAAAACCATTGTGATTGGTTTAAAGAAATGCCAGTAAACCAGAGCACGTTTCTTTCCCATCCCGGAATGCTGGATGTGGACTAGCCAGACCCTCCTCCGTAGCGCTGTGGAGGAAGGTCTGGCAATGCGAGACTAGTGCATGTTAGAATCTATGGCCCAAACAAAACCAAAAAAATCGTTCATGGGGAGGTTCGCTAGTTGTGGGTGAAAATTGACAAATTGCCTAACGAGTAGAACTAAGCATTACTTTCAAGGCCAAGAAGCACATTATTAACTCTTCAGTGAAGTGTCAGATGCACTTAGAGGCGATATGCACTCAAGCGTTGCTCACAGCAAACAACGTAGCATTTGCTGCTCGGCTTAAAGGTGGTGATGGATATTTTTAGCACTCTTATTCTTCCCCTCCACCTCTCGTACTCTGTTCCTCGCTCTTTGTTTCCTACCCCGGTCGTCTCCCACTCACGGCTTTGTCTTTTTTCTGCTCCTTTCTGGCTCTCATTACTCCAGTTCTAAGATCACCTCACTGGCTTCCAGTGAACAAGAGAATCAAGTTTAACATTCTGTTGCTCGTTTATAAAGCTCTCGATGGGCTAGGACCAAAATATATCTTACTATAAACCTTCAAAGGCACAAACCTACCAGACACCTCAGGTCCGCAAACGCTGGGCTGCTTGCAGTTGCCTTTATAAGAACCAAACATGGAGAAGCAGCTTTGTTTTGTTTTTATGCTCCTCGTGCCAGGAACAAACTCCCAAAATACCTGAGATCAGACATCACCTCACAGTCGGTCACAGTCAGTTTTAAGTCGGGTCCTAAAATATTTCTGTTCTCTGGGGCTTTTTAAACCTGTACAATCTTATTTATCACTTTGTCTTTTATCATATTTTATTATCTTTTATATGTGATCCTGTAATGTCACTCTTGTTTTTACCATTTATATGTTTCTTTTTATTTTATTGTTGTTAAAGTGTAAGTTTTTTCTTTGTTTTTTTTTCTGTGAAGCATTTTGAATCGCTCTAGTGCAGGGTGTCAAACTCCGTTTCACTAAGGGCCACACTGGAGGGCCACACATGTTAAGTTTATTGACATGCTTTTATTTAAAAAAAAAAAAAAAAAAGTAAAATATCTTTGACTGTAGTGTTGCTTGTCTCATAATAGTCTTCTCACTTACAGTTTAGTCATTAGCCATTATGGAGTTTAGCGAATGAAGCTAAACAATGATTACATTTTTAAAAGCCGACTCACAGCAACCCGATTCACAGCCTCGTATGCAAACTCTCTGGTTCTGTGGGAAAATCGGCAACTCTGCCAAATTCGGCTTTGAATGTTGTGTAATTGCAGTTTGAAAAGCAGTTTCCCGCCGGAAGCCTGGAGTGTGACACATATGGTCTAGTGCAGGGGTCGGCAACCTTAGGCACGCATGCCACCATGGGCACGCGGCACCTTAACCAATGGCACGCTGGCAATATGTGTGCAAGAGAGTTATTGATGTGTTGAAATCATGGTTGAAATGCTGAAGCACTCTCTCATCCGCATGCCAAATTACAACGTTCACAGTTGCGCGACCTGTTATTTTTCGGTAGTTTGATTGACTTGTATCCCCACCATAGATTGTATAAAAACTATCCCCATCCACATGCAGCAAAGACCCACCCTACTCTGATTGGCTAGGAGGCGACTAGTAACGCTACTGGGTTCGGTAGCGGTATGTCGGCAATCGCAGGCCCGCTAGCTAAGAAAGCTAAAGTTCCAGCCCTCATGGACAGAAGAGTGGGGTTGTGTGTTTCAGAACACAAGGCATAAACAGGCATAAACATGTAGAAAGCGATATTTCAATCTGCTCTGTCTGCTCAGTCCACTCTTGTCCACCGCGCTGTTTTACGCAAACACAGCTCTACTCTGCAAATAGCACATTTTTACAAACAAGCTAAAACAAAAGCTGTCGGATTGTAGTCTAACTGCTTATCTTAGTTTGCCGGGAATCTTGAAATTTGAATACATTTTTATAAACTTAACAGCTGGCTAAATGAACCATCCTCTCCGGTGGAGCGGTAAACCTATGGATGTATTAAGACTAAAACTGATGCATGTGGCTACTTAATATACACTGACGCGATCGTTATGTTCACGTTCTTCATTCTTAATGATGATGATGCTGGTTGTATTATTTTGCAACCGCATCGTTTCATTGCAAATGAGGCATACAGGACCTGCTTATCAGTCCATACATCATTCCACGTCAACTTTTCGCTTCAGCCTCTTTGACACTGACATTTTTACCTGACAACAGCCGTTTCTTTCTCCAATCAGCACGCTGCATACTACAACCATGTTTCCGTAATCATAATAATAATATACAATAATAATAATTACAATGTCCTGATTATGGGAAATAAATGTTGCTATGGAATAAAGTTACAGATTCCGTGGATATTAAATTTTGATGCGATGTCATAATTAAACTTAATGTTGACATGGCACACTAATAAACAAGAAATTTTGAAAAGGGCACTTCATATCAAAAAGGTGGCCAACCCCTGGTCTAGTGCATGAATTGCGCTATATTTTATATATATCTATAAAAAATAGCCTTGCCTCCCCTCTGTCCGTCTTACTGCAGAGTCTCTCTGATCAATTCACAGCGAAGCAAACCTCACACACATCCTGTACATGTCTGAACGCTGTTATAACATGTGAAGGTGAAATAACAAAACTTCAAGGCGACGTCATTTGTTTGCATGAAGACATAAGTGGAGGAGAACAATATGGGATGAAGAAATGACTCAGGAGCGCAGAAGTAATTTGAACATATTGGAAGAGGCTGGGCAGCAGGACAGGGAGAGGGGGAGTCGTTAATCAATCCACCTGTCCCGACTCCAGACAAAGCGCAGGTGACATCCCTGTGCTCCGCTGTCAGAGCTGCTTCACAGCCTACAGAATCGAAGAGACGGAAAACTGAGAGACGAGAAAAAAGGTGATTGGGGGTAAAATAGTGTGAGATCGTCAAAATACATGAAAGGTTCCTGCTTTTAAATCTTTGCCTTGTTTTGGAATCACGATGTTTTAAAGTAAGTGACCAGGTGTTGCATCCGAAATCGCATACTCAGCACTACATACTCAATATGTATACTATCGCTCAACATATTTTTGTGTTAATAAATATGTTGAGCGACATTTTGGACGCACTAAGCTGTCATTTTCAACGTCACTTCCTGAGAGCCTCCTTTACGGTGGCTGACAGAGGCAAACGCCCTGCAACTTAAGAAAACACACGCAAATAGACAAAACACAAGCAAATTAAGAAAACAACTTCATTAATTTGACAACACATGTGCAGCATTCAGCAAACACACTGCAAATACACACAACACAACCAAATACATAAACTCACTGCAAATACACACAACACAACCAAATACATAAACGTACTGCAAATACACACAACACAACCAAATACATAAACGCGCTGCAAATATGAAACGATGCAAAAAGAAAAGCACACAAACCCAGAAAACAAATGCAACAAAAAAACGCAGCATCCAGATTATACAACGGAAGTTCTCCAGACCTCTAGAGGGAGCAGCTAAGTGGAACAGCTGGATTTTCGACCCCACGGGGAGAGAGCACTCTGCCTTTTTATTAGAGTCGGGTATGGCTACAGCCTGGAGAACTCCATAGACTGTATATTAAACTCATATTATTATTATTATTAGTAACATAATATATTAATAATATAAAGTCTATGCTCCCATCTCATGCCCTCCCGGCTGGTGCCGTCCCCGAGCTTCAGCTTTTCAAAATAAAAGCTTGCGTCTGGTCCGCTATGTCTTTGTACTTTGGTGTTTTGGATGTTTTTGAACTAAACAGTACGGCAGTCATGCTAATGAATACAATAACTTTTTCAGCAGATGTCTTACTTACAACACGTTGGAGTTAGCAAAGCAGTTTTGTGTTTATATGTGCGAATTTATTCAGTTTGATAAATCCCACGGTAAATTGGCTGGTTTACTAAACAGGGAGGGACTATAAATCCTGTCTGATTTTGTATTTCAAGAGCGAATTGCTCCACAATATGAATACAGATTGATCACTTATTTTTTTGGTAACCGTTGTTGTATAATCACAATATTACACTTGAGGAGGCCTATACTTCAGTAATGCGCCTTTCGGACCTCGAAATGAAACCCTCTCATGTAATATGGCTTAAACAAACGTCAACGTTAAACACTGATGCAGTTTTAAATGTTTTATTACCACGAGTTTACAGACGTCTCTGCTGATTGAGTATCACCTTCTGACCTGAGCCGAGACACACCCACCAAACAAGAGAAAACATCTCAAACATAGACTTAATATATACAGTCTATGCAGTTGCTCTCTCTCTCTCTCTCTCTCTCTCTCTCTCTCTCTCGCACTTTACTGTTACGCAGCCTTTAAAACCAGAAAAAGACAACACCACGATATTACGATATCCAAAATTTAAGACGATATCTAGTCTCATATATCTATCAACCCGTTGTCACTCCGAACTCGTAAAAAAACTGATGCTTGGGCAGTGGCTGTCAGTGGCAGATATGACGCAAAAAGCACCCTTCAGCGTCTGTGTGGAACGCACCGGGCAGAGCAGCAGCTCCATGACGCTTTAAGATGACATAGTATTAAGAGCAACAACGGTAGCGAGTAGTATGAAAGCCAAAAAATCTGCATAGGGAGGTTGGTTGGGGTGGTGGATGGGTCAAACAACACAGGACTTTCACCCAGGAGACCGGGGTTTGTGTCCCGGGTGTCACTTTTCCTAAACCCAACTGTCCCGTTCTTCTTTTCCTAAACCCAACTGTCCCGTCCTTCTTTTCCTAAACCCAACCGTCCCGTCCTTCTTTTCCTAAACCCAACTGTCCCGTTGTTCTTTTCCTAAACCCAACTGTCCCGTCCTTCTTTTCCTAAACCCAACTGTCTCGCTCTTCTTTTCCTAAACCCAACTGTCCCGCTCTTCTTTTCCTAAACCCAACTGTCCCGTTCTTCTTTTCCTAAACCCAACTGTCCCGTCCTTCTTTTCCTAAACCCAACTGTCCCGTCCTTCTTTTCCTAAACCCAACTGTCCCGTTCTTCTTTTCCTAAACCCAACTGTTCCCGTCCTTCTTTTCCTAAACCCAACTGTCCCGTTCTTCTTTTCCTAAACCCAACTGTCCCGTCCTTCTTTTCCTAAACCCAACTGTCCCGTTCTTCTTTTCCTAAACCCAACTGTTCCGTCCTTCTTTTCCTGAAACCCAACTGTCCCGTTCTTCTTTTCGTATGTACTTTTACATAACGTACAACCTTTTTATAAGCCCACCCATAATCTTTTCCTTAAGCTAACTGCGTCAAGAGTGACGCCAATAGTCCCGACCAAGTGTGTTTAGATAAAGCACGTTTGGATATGACGCCAAAGGAGACTTTTAGCGTCAATAACAACGCCAAAGGCCCCTGACCAAGCGTCCGTATTTTACGCATTGTGAGTGAGAATGTGTTGCATCTATCAATATAATAAAGATATATTGCCCAGCCTTACACTGTAAGCTCATATGTATCCCGGGATACACACCCTGACAGGTGACAGATGTTTGGAAGATCCTGTCAGACTGAGCTGTCATCTTTGAACACCTTTACCCAACATGAATCTATTTTTCTTCTATGCAGCACTGGAACTGAAGCACATAAGAGAAACTTTTCAATTGCTGTACATCAGACCCGTGCATATCACTGACACAAAACTCTGGAATGTCAGAGTATGTTTAAACCTGTCGTTTCTGCACTTTGAGGCCCAAAAACAGAAAAAAAAGAGAAGAAGAAGAAAGCTGGTGTGCAATAATTATATTTTTGTGGAGCATATGCTGCAAAAAGGGTATGGGATGAAATGTATACATAACCTACAATCATTTCTTTATAATGAGACTTATTTTCAATGCTCAGCACAAACAAGTGTGCTCTGCTCATTAAAGAAGATGTTTTTGTTTTGTTTTTCTGCCACATATAATTGGATGGCAGAAGAAAGTCTTATAATACCAAAGCTCTTCAGTGTCATGCACTGTTTCGGTTAAACTCTTCTGAAATTCTATGAAATGAAATTGATAGAAGATTTCTTTCCTTTTTTTTTTTTTAAAGAATAATTTATAATATGCACTTTGAACAGGGCTTTGAACAGAAGAATTAAAGAAGGCAAATTCATTCTCTTCATTAATTAGGATGCTGCACTGGTTTACCACAAAGCTCTCTATTAATACAAACAAAAACCTTTTTTACTTTTTACTCAGGTTGAAAGCAAACGCTTTATTATTTATCTCAGATAACCTTGAGGTCACTGAGTAGATTTTTATTTGGATTTTTTTTTATTTATTTATTTTATCTGCAGGTCTCTGCAATTGTTCGTTTATGTTTAGGATCATAATGTAAAATTGTTTTATGTTTTCATTTGGGCGCACTTGGTATGCTGCTGCATTTGGAAGCTTTTAAATAAATAAAAGAAGGCTGTTAAATACAGAAGACCATGCATGTTTAGTTTGACTGTGTCACTGTATTACACAGTCTTCTATAGTATCCACTGGGGTCTACTTTATTACCCAGCAGCACTTTAGTTTTTTTTTTATTGGACTGCTATGTCACTGTTGGTCTGTTGGTCATCTCTTGCTCATACCATCTCTATCAACACATCTGTTTCCAGGTCAGGGTCAAGTGCTATATCCTGGAGTGAGTCATTTAAAGGTGATAGTACTCAACTAAAGAAATTATTTCGTATAATTCTTTTATAGTTTCCCAAGAACAGGTTAATCAATAATTTAACAGAAAACTGCTTGAAGGTACAACGCAGCCAACAAAGACTCTGATCTGTGCAGGACATACAGGACAAGATATGTAATCTGCACCTCTAACAACGCGGTTTAAATTGTAATTTCCCCACTGGGGATCAATAAACAGTATAAATTAAAAATTAAATTTAATTAATTTAAATTTAAAAACCATCAGGCACTTCTGCCAAGGCTAGCTTTGTTTTTATTTTCAACCTGGACCCTGTTTTCCTATGTTTTTTGTGTGATCGATCGAAACAACAATCTTTTAAATTGGTCCACTATTAAGCTGCAGTCGGCAGCGGTGATACAAGTTACAATGTAAGTTAATGGGCAATTGCACACCTTCAATTTCCGTCCAGTGAAAGTGCTTGTTTTACCACAGACATCCTCAGATTATTATACAAAGTATTATACCAAGTAACATTATAAAAAGGATTCCTACAGGGATAGACCTTTTTGTTAAAAATTAAGATCCTTGTTGTTTAACATGAAACAGCCCTGACAACAGCGCTATCGCCAAACCCACTAGGCTCCATTTAAACAGTTATTTTGTCATCGTAAAAAATACTTCATTAAAATCCTTCCAATAATCCGCCCTCTGGTTTAGTTAAAATAAACCCTTAATTTACCCATTTACATGTGGAAATATGCTGGCTCTATACACGCTAAAAGTAGTTTATTTACATTGAGTCTGGTGGGTTTAAAGACAGAGATTTCAAAGCTGTTTCATTTTAAAAAATGATCTTACTTTTCTATCTCTGTAGGGATCCTTTCCATAATGGCGTCAGACACTTACAATAATAATCTGAGTTTGTCAGTGGCAAAACAGCACGTAAATTGACGATGCACATTTGCCCTATAGATTTACATTGCAGACCGGTTTGCGGTTACCGGTTACAGCGTTCTTGCTCAGTTCTGGACCAATTTCAAAGAGCTTTGTTCAGTTTGATCAGTTACTTAGACACAGAAATTACCCTTTAATAAAATAGTTCAACATTATGTCAAATGAATGACATAGATGCCACCCCCCTGGACCATATACAGACCGTGTGAAGCTACAACCAGCAGCCATTCGGCTCAGCACAAAACCTGGAAACAGCACAGTGTGTATCATATGGTCGGATGTATTTTTAGAGATATAGGATGATAGGATAGGATATACTCTTCTTTGGCAGCGTGCTGCCAAATTCAAAGCTGTGTGAGAAAAAAAGGCCATCACTGCCATGCTCCATCCAATCTGACAGCAAAGTGAGTATCTGTGTGTGCCTCATCCATGAAACAAAAGGATTTATAAAAGCCAAGGTAACTGTTAGAAACACTCTCCTCACTTAAATGCATTAGTGAGCCCATAAATCACAAAATCCCATCAAGGCAACCAACTCTTATAAACCTAATTTGTGCTTTAAGTTCAAGTCTGCGCTAAAATGGGGCGAGTCACACACAGCTGGCCTTGGTATACATGATGTGTATGTTGTAACAGTGAGCATTTCTACGTTTTATGTGGCCAGTTGAAGGAAACGCTGTAGTTTTCTGTGTCACAGATCTAGTGAAGTGTGAGGGCCACATGTGGAACACTTTATTAAAACACAGACGATCAATCTCTGCTCTACTGATCACTCACTAAATCAATAATGGCTTTGGCAACAGCTATATTGTTTACTCCATCACACGCAGTCATGTAATGCTCTGCAGATTTCTCCATTTATAAATGGACATTTTTAGATGTTTTCTGATTTGGGTTTGAGGGTATGTTCGCGCACAGCATGTTTTTCAGTGCAGAAGATATTATTAGCTAAACTACATAGCATTTTCACATAAAAAAATCATTACCAAGTTAAATTTGAAATATTACTGTATATATATATATATATATATATATATACATACATATATACATATATATACATATATATATATATATATATATATATATATATATATATATATATATATATATATATTGTAAAAAGTATGCTGAATAAGTTTACAGCACAAACAATAAGAGGGTGTTGTTTTCCGGTACAAATGAAGAAAGAGCACAATGCCTATAGTGACAAGAGACAGCAGCTCTACCATTGGTTTTGTATGTTTTAACTTATAAACTATGAGTCATGCATGCTTTATGTTGCCTTTTGCAAAGCATACCGTATCTTCAGTGGTGTGTCCATGGGAACTCAGGTAGCTAGAATTTGAGCGTAGTAAATAGAAAATATAAAGTATTACCAGTAACAGTATTAGCAGTTATAGTCAAAGCACTTCATATTGATTATTGCTGAAGCTAGAACGATTCAATTCAATGATTTCTTTTAAAAGAACAATACAGTTGAATTGACCTAATTGCAAATTGATACACTGATACAGCTGAATGCATGGTTCAAAGATTAAGCAGTCATGACATTAAGTGAAGGATTCAGAGAAAATGGTTTCCTGCATTGAAAAGGTCACTGTTCCATACATTTGAAATACTAGTCATCAAAAGCATCCATGAACACAACAAACATCAAACACTACCTGCTAGCAGCCGCATTATGAAGAATAATGCAACAACAACAAAAACAACAATGGCTGCCTCGGTGGGAAAATCACTCACAATAATGGTGCTCTACTCTGTGCCATTTGCTCTCATTTAATTTAACTGTCATCGTAACGAGTAAGAGAAAGAGAGAAAGCTTTATTCGTCAATCCACACAATCCACAAAGTACGTGTAATTGGCAGTTGAAATGTATCTTAGACATAGCACTCTTTCAACGCATTCTCATGAACGGGTTCGTAAATACGTGGAATACATACGAATCACAGTGCTTTACTTTTCGTAGCTACGTGTACGAATGGTTCATGAGAACAGCCTGACTATTCACACAGCACACACATGCAATTCAGGAGATAGCACAGGGTCGACCATGGTGCGGCAGAGATGGGGACTCGAGTATGAGACTCGGACTCGAGTCGCGCACACAGTGACTTCAGACTTGACTTGAGACTTCAAGTCCTCAAAAGACTTCTGACTCGACTCACACTCAAGTTGCAGGACTTGTGAACAATCTTTATTTTTAGGAAACTTTTTAGGAATTCCCCTCCCTGCGTAACCCATAACCTCTATAAGTAGCATGTAACGTATCTGCAGCGCGCAGCCACACGTAAGAGAGGACAGCAAACGTGTTGACCGCACCGGCAGCTACTGCCGCCTCCAAACATTAAAATTAGGTTAAATTGACATGTTGTGTAAAAATGGTAATGAGCCCTTTAAAGGTACCCTGTGGTGTGTGAGACCATTTGCGATAGAGCTACTAATAGTTATTTACAAGTTGGTTCCCATTTTGTTTGTATCTTGAATGCCCAAGACCTAAACATGAATGAGCACATGGATGCTGGTTTATACTTTTCCACTGATAGGCAGTTTGTGCCAATAAACGTGGCAATGCTCCAACAAAGGTATTGAAGAAGAACACAGATCTGATCACTGAACTAGTAAACATGAATGTCAACAATTCAGATGTTTTAATTTGCTGTACAATTTAGCATTGAAATGCATTCACTTTAAAGCTCAAGGAAACACGGCATTTTGGTGAGACACAACTTTGTTTACTTTGTTTTATATGTTCATTATTTGGGACAAACGGCTTCTACTACAGTATGCTTTCTAGTGTATGCAGCTGTTCTAAACCATCTGTTGGCCAGTGCTATACGGTACAGATGGAAGATGTAGAACAGATTCATATCAGTGGCATTCATAATGTTAACCACAGTGTGTCAGTATTCTTCTGGCTGACTTTAAGTTGTTCCACTTGTCTAACCCTGCAGTCCATGGACAAAATGACACACTGACTCTGAAACAACAGCACATTTGCCTGACACTTGTCAATAACAACGTCTGAGTAATGATTGATTATAGTTGCCCTTTGAGGCTTTCCTCTACCTACGCCTTTGACTCAACTGTATTTTTTTGTTTGACTCTTCGCCTGTGAAGTTTGAGTCATGATAAAGTGATGCCATATCTCGACAACTTTTGAAGTGTCGTTTCTTCAGTGAGCAATTTGTTCGAGTGGGTGCAAAGTGTTGAGGCGAGCGAGCGTGCGCTGCAGTGTTAACTACCAGCTGGGGGAGGAAGAGAGAGAGAAAGGGGGTGACTGGAACGGAGGAAAAGAGGGAGAGAGAGAGAGAGAGAGAGAGAGAGAGAAGGGAAGAAATTTACCGAGCGAGAGAGAAAGAATAATGAGGGTCTACACATCCTCAAAGACAATCACCAGCCTAAATCAATTTGTGTCTGTTTTAGCTGCTGTAACACACACACACACACACACACACACACACACACACACACACACACAAAGCCTCTTTTCCATTTTCCGTCCCCTCACCTTCGACTTCTTCTCTCTGTGCCTTCTTCCTCCCTTCTTTCTCCCTCCCCCCTCTCACTTCTCTAAACCCTGTTCCCTCCACCAGTTTATCTGTGCCACCCTGTCCGCTGCAGGAAAGCTGCATCAAACCTGTGTAGGTGGCTGATTGAAGTGTTTTACAATGGAGAATAAATCAGGGATGGTGAGAGAGAGAGAGAGAGAGAGAGAGAGAGAGAGAGAGTATTTGTGAAGTTAGAATGAATGAAAAACTGCTGAGTAGCAGTCAGAGTTTGCCGTCCGCTCACCCAGAGTGATGTCCCCTCACTAAAGATTTGTGGATATGAGGCTAATCATACAGGACAAGCACATGACGGATTGCCTCCAGCCATACATTCAGAGGAGGTGCTGCAGTGTGTGTGTGTGTGTGTGTGTGTGTGTGTTAGGGTGACCAAATATCCATGTTTTTTGGGGACACTCCCCGTTTTTGGTGGACTGTCCCCAGCTTTAGCTGTCCCCGGAAATGTCCCTGATTTGTAATGTGTGGTAAAACACCAAGCAAAGTGAAATAATAACATACATGTCCTAAACTTCAGAGTCGCTAGGTAAGCTTAGTTTGTGTAAGCACACACACAGTCACAATCTACCACACAATTCACAATCATAGTGAGCCTTTCCCCACAGCGTTGGGGGGGCAGGGGCTCAATCAAAAAAGGGCGCAAATCAGTCAGAAGATAATTTTAATCCCTGCGGGTGTACAGTAAGGAGAGACGTAAGGATGAAAAAGAAGAGAGTTGGAGGAGGAATGGTAACAGACAGAGCCAGTCAATGTATTATTCCAAGCAATGTTTTTGAGATAAGATCTAAAAATTAAGTTGTTATATTTCATCTGTCACCTTGGTGTGTGTGTGTGTGTGTGTGTGTGTGTGTGTGTGTGTGTGTGTGTGTGTGCGTCTCACCTGAAGCAGTGTTGATGGTCCTGACTGCCTCCCTGGCACTGAGTCTGTTGTTTGGGGGATAGTCAGGGACGGTGTTTTCGTTGCGCCTCTCTGACATCCGTGGACTCACCTTGGCAGGTAGATGACTGAAAAACAGAGGGAGGGAGAAGGGGATAAAAAGAGAATTAGATGATGAGAAAATACAGTAGTGTGGGATTGTGGAGGGGTGAAGAAAAGAGAAAGAGAGAGTGAGGAAAGAATAAGGAAAAAATTAGGATGGTTGTGGCCGGTTAGCTCAGTTGGTAGAGCAGGCACGCGTATGTAGAGGTTTATTCCTTGATGCAGAAGGTCCAGGGTTTGAGTCTGACCTGTGACAGTTTCCTGCGTGTTGTCCCCCTCTCTCTCCCCTTTCATGTCTGAGCTCTCCTATCATTAAAGGCGGAAATGCCCATAAAACAAATCTTTAAAATTAGGATGGTTTAAGTCCGAGGAATAAGGGAGAGATAAATAGAGGGTGATAACAATGGGATAAACAAGATGAGAAACTTTGTTTTTGTCTGTGTGTGTGTGTGTGTGTGTGTGTGTGTGTGTGTGTGTGTGTGTGTAAGAGAGAGAGAGCGACAGCCATTTTAACCAGAAAAGATTTGTGATTGAAACACTGCCTAGTTTCCATTATGACCGCTGACAACCTGAGTTTTACACATAATGCCATGATCAGGTGTACAGTCATGAACACACACACACACACACACACACACACACACACACACACACACACACACACGACACAACACAGGCATTCCCAATTTGACACATAAATGTCTGACACAGTGACACCCCCATTGGCTCACCCTGATTGGCTGTGCTGCTCGTCAATAGCATCCACGGCACTCTCCACAGAGCTCAGGAGAGACTGGATCTGATTGGCTGATTCCTTCAGCAGGAAACGGGTCACAAACTGCTCCACGTTGGTTCCTCTCTCATAAACCTGGGGAAACAAAAGAGAGAAAATCAGTATGATCGTGTATTTCATTTATAAATCTTTAAATAAATAAAATAAAACAGAGTCATTTGGTCAAAGGTTTCAATACCATGTCACTAATAAAAGTGGTTTATTTAAAAAAAGAAAAAAAAGAAATGTGAAGTGTCTTTTCCTTAATCCTATGTGTTTCACACGCAGCTACGTTGCCTCTCTTCTCACTCTATTCCCTTCACTCCTCTGAAAAAGATTTTCCAGCACAAATCCTGTTCCAGTTCCTTGCTTGCATCCATTTGACGGTCGACAGGTTTCTCAAGGTGGACAGGCAGTGTGTGAGGAGGAACAAATAACAAGTAAAAATAGACTAGTACCTTTCATTCTCTCGGCTGCGGTCTCCCCCCTCTCCTTTCCCTCACTCCCTCCTCAATCTCCTCTAATCCCCCCCCCCAGTATATCTCCTTATTCACTGCTCGGACTTTGGCCTGAGAGTTTTTTTGCAACCTTAAAAACACAACAGCATTATGACGAATCAATTAAATCTTCAGTAAGTGTTGAAAGGTCTGAAAGGCCCTTTTTGACAAATTGAGAATTGCAGCTCATACAACATTCCCAATTGGGCACGGCAGATCGGCTGGTTACATTTTGTGCAACCAGCACCAGACTGTTGTAAAATAACAACAGAACCCCCCTGTGCTTATGTGCACATCAAACATTATTGATTATTTTATTTGATGCTACATGGTTTCTCCTACACCGTGTGTTAGAAACGGACACATTAAAAACAGTTCACACAGCTCCACAAAAAAGTCACTTAAAACTCCCTCAGGACCGTCTTTCAGACATCCCATGTCATGTCCTTCATCCTGAACACCATTTAACAGTGCATCAGATGTTAAATGTGGTTGATGTGTGGCTGTGATGAGCAACATACTGTGATAGAGATTGTTCGGGTTCAAAACTTAAGTTTAAAAATAATTTCCCAGACAGCAATACGTTTCCTCTGAGGAAAACGCTCTACAGGATTCCCAAACTGTCACTGCATCATGACGGGGACAGCCCTGTGATTTAAGGGGGTGATGGTGATTGGCCGACATTGTCACAGCCTTTAATGCACCCACCTTTAGCTTTCAGCTAAGAACAGGAAACTGAGGCTACAATTGGCACCGGCTCTACCAAAATTAGACAATAGAAGATTGGAAAAAAGTTGCCTGGTCTGATGAGTCTCATTTCCGCTGTGATATTCAAATGGTTTCAGATGAATTACACAGTGGTTGATTATGATTGGATAAAGGTCCAACGTGTTATACGCCATAGGCTTAGACATTATCGCCAACATTCATTCATTTCCATAGACCTGTTTTAAACTGTCACAACAGTTGCAATGAAACCTTGAAGGGTAATCTATTTAAGGCCTGTATATGTATACAGTTTGAAGTTTGTTAAACTGAGCGAGACTTTCTCAAAAAGAGGAATGAAAAAGAGAGATGAGATCCTGGCGACAGCATCAAAGAGTCCCTGAGCTGATGCTGACAGTGCGAACATGGTGAACTGTCAGAGGACTTGGCGGTTTCAGATAAGACTGGAGCTCCTGCTTTAACACTAATGACCTTTTCACTGCCACCTTTTAATTATTCAGGGATTTCACTGTTTGCTAAAAACACCTCCCTCAAACAGTGACTGTCCAATCATAGCTTAGCAACCGTAACTATAGGCACAGCAGGCTTGTTGATTTCTCCTGATGTTGAAACTGTGTGCATGAGGCTGTAGAAAAAAAAACATTCTTTGCGTTTAAGAGTTTGGAGAGAGTTTGCCTTTTTTAAGCCTTTCTAAAATCGAAAACACAAAAGCAAATTTATAAAGAGTAGATTACACAAATGGTTTGTCTGCTCTAATGATAACAATTATTGTTAGCCTGTCCAGCTAACTAGCTTACTAATAACCTAGTGTTATACTAAAAAACAGCCATGTTTACAACTAGCACATCAAATGTGTAGTATTTCCCCACTGTAAGATGCTATCTGTCTTGCTCTTTATCGTTATTTGTTATAGTTATTATTTAGGGAAGTTTAAACTTCAGCAACCCAAGTCAGTGTTACCCAAGATAGCGTTAGGTTTGCCAAACACAATAGTCCTCATCTTTAAAGTATTTGCTTTTGTTTCTCTCATTTGATATGAGTCAATACTTACATTTAAGCTAACTCATGATGGGAGCGTGCCTATGTTCCCACATTTCTAAGATTTTTCTTCTCCAAAATTAGGCCTTGTGTTCCCACATTTCCTTTTACATAAATTTGTATCAGATTGTATCCCCCTAACCCTAACCCTAAAAAATGTTGTGGGAGGATAGGTCTTAAATTGGAGGGAAATGTAGGAACACAAGACCTAATTTTGAAAATGTCCTAGAAATGTGGGAACATAGCGCTGTGGGAACATAGGGCCTAATTTTAAGAAAAATCTTAGAAATGTGGGAACATAGGGCTGTGGAAACAGGGCTGTGGGACCATTGGGCTGTGGGAACACAGGGCTGACCCCCTCGTGATAGGTTAGCTTCATTTGCTAGCTACAGGTGATGAAATATCCTAGCGGCAGTGAAAACGTCACTTTCAAACGCCAGACCATAACTGACTACATATATACTCCGGAGAGAGTCAGTCGACCATGTCTGCTTCACTGTCAGAAGTCACAGTGCAGTGATTTAGGGAGACAATTAAGGTTCCTGCGCACTCAGCCATTCTCTGCTCACTCTAATAAAAGACAAACGCTCCTACGAGACGCAGAATCACACAGGTCATATTGACTCCCATTATCACAGTCAATGGCTTTTACACACGCACATGCGTATGTCCGCCACACAAACACGCATACACTCAAACATGCAAACACACACGTTTTTGTTGTTGTTGCCATTGTACCCTAGAGGCACTGATGACTCATTGATGACTACCTTGCTGAGATTTAATTACCAAAGTGGGATACACACATGAACAGAAATAATAAATAGGAATTTTGGCAGTTTTCTTAAAAAGACTATGAGTGTATTATGAGCCCATTATATGTACTTAGTCATTAAATAAGAAAATGCTGGTAGATTCTTGATACAGCATGCCATTTATTTGGCATTATAGCATACTGATATATTTTCTCTGCTGAGTTTTGCAGGTTAAGGTTACTAGATGTAACTTTAAATTTGACCTTAACAGCAGACAAGACTAACAGTGTAAAAGTGTAAACGCTTTTTTATATAGTTTTTATTAATGCCTTTGCCCGGTCCGATTTTTCCCGCAAAGTCACAAAATGATTTACGGCAGGTAGACGGCGCTACAGAGCACACATTCTGATGGGTCACAGATGTCGGTGTAACACCGGAAAAGCCTGTGTTAGTGTTATGCCATCCCATAGGCCTTTTTCCAAGCTTTGTCTGAGGGGTCACAGTCTCACAGACATTTAGGAATAGGAAACATATAAGCGCAAAACTGAAATAATAAAGGTCTACACAAGGACCTATACAAAAATCCTCTACGAGATCAGGTAATAAAGTAAGACCCAAGGCCTTATCAGCTGATACTGTACTTCAGTGGTTCAGGGACCCAGGGCAGTTGCCCACTTTGCCCGGTTGATGATCCTGCTTGGCTTCTGAGAATCAAGTAATCCAGCATCAGTAGAACATCCAAACAGCAGAAGACTAACTTTCTTCCTCTCTGTCCTTCCTGTATGTGTCTATCATAGGCCGACCCTCTCTCCCTCTGACGAGTGTGTCCCGTGGGCGCGGCTATAAAACCTGGGATAGAAAAGCTGTGATCTATAATTCACAGATCACTGACCCAGGAGGAGATACACCGTCTCTCTCCGCTGGCTCCCTGAACACAGCCTGGTGATTAGCTTCAGTGTGTATTATTGTTAGCAGCTACGAGTGTAAGTGTGTGTGTGTGTGTGTGTGTGTGCGCGCGAGTCTATTGCTCAGATTTGTGTGTGTTTGCGGATGTGAGTTTAAGGCAGGAGGAGTGTGTGTGTGTGTGTGTGTGTGTGTGTGTGTGTGTGTGTGTGTGCACGCTTGTGTTCATGTGCCTGGTTTTGTGTGAAGATTGATGACAGAGCTCTCTCTGACCTTATCACACCTACAAGGTTCAATATTGTCATTGTTTATATTTTCACCGAAAGCTTCATTTTAAACAGCACACACATACAGAGCTGCAATATGCCCTGAAGTAAGGGTGTCAATTTTTGTTATTACAAAGTGATGTTTATATGACGTCTGAAATATTTTATCTGGTAGGAGCAATTGACCGAGCCAGCAGGTTCACTGAGCATGTGTGTGTGTGTGTGTGTGTGTGTGTGTGTGTGTGTGTGTGTGTGTATGTGTGTTTGTTTTTCCGATCTCATGTATTTCTTCTCATCTTCTTAGGGTTAATAATAAATCCCCTCATTATCATCCACCTACACATCTGCACACATGTATAGCATAGCGTTCTACTGCAGCGCACATGCACACACGCACGCACACACACACACACACATGCACACACACACACACACACACACATACACACAGAGTCTTTTGTCATAAGATGGCGGTGGCTGATTACAGGGGGTTGTAGGTGATAATCAGTGATTATAGAGGTTGGTTTAGTTAGGGGAAATTATTTCATCTTCAGTGTTTCAGATGGAGATAAAGAAGCTTTTTGGAGGGCTGGAGGTGACAAGGATGTGGGCTGATAATGTCACTCGGCGTTTAAGGAACCTTCCAGTGACTTTTTTTTCCTTCATATTTGACGAATGAATTTCACAAACAAATCACTTCTGGGCATTAAGCATTGACTGTTGTCAAAATATACAGGAATATACAAATATTCAAAAGACTGAAGCATACACTGTGGAATTCAAACCAGCCATATAATATTATACTGGCTATCTTTTCAGAAAAATACCACAAACTCAAGCTATAACAGAAAATACATATGTGTCACGGATCATGAGGTATACTGAGCAACAAAGAAATATGAGTTAGTACATGATTGGTTTTACAGTATGTATATATATATATATAATAATAAATTCATTTTGAATATAATTAGGTGAATGGGAAGTTCCTAATTCTGAAATAATCCTTAGTTGTTAAAGGAATATTATACAGGTCTTAACATGATAACAGCAGTGATGCTTGCCGCTAACTACAGTAGACTGTGCTCAACAGAAAAGCAACAATATCTATCCTGTTTGTTCAAAAACTTCCAGAAATGAAGAGTGGTGACTTCTTTTGACCCTGACATATTTCTTTTCTTAACCTCAAAGGAATTACGCTTATTTTCTGAAAGTTAGATGAGCAGATCCATGACACTCTCATGGCCATGCATTAAAAGACTACACTAGCCATTTAGCATTGGTTAAGGTTAGGGGAAAGATTGTCTTTAATATTGAAATATTAATATTATACATTGAAAAATTCACTCAGATTGAGAGACATTGTGTTTGCTTGATTAAAACTTAACCAAAACCACGATCTTTCCCTTACCTTAACCTTAAAGTGGAACTATTATGCTTTTCCATATTTTCTCTCATTCAGATTCTCATGTTAAACGTGAGCATGAGCTAAAACATTCAGATTTCCAACTGTTCTGAACACTCTGGTTTCAACAGTTTTTTCTACTCTTGGCTCGGTGTCACGTGCCGGCCTTCTATGATTGGTCATCTGCTCCAGGTAGGCAGGAACTACTGGAGTGTTTTTTAAAGCTACTGCGGTGTTAACATTGTTGCATGTAGCTATATGCTAACTGCAGTAAAAGATGTAATCTTGGCTGCCAATGTTGTTAAATTCTCCCCAATTCGGGGTCACATTACTCCTGAAACATTTCCGGTTATGTAGTATTTGGCAGGGGCGATTCTAGGATCTGACCTTTGGGGGGGCTCAGCCCCTAATGAAAAGTTGATAGCAGTTAAGCTAGGGGGGTCCGGGGGCATGCCCCCGTAAGAGTTTTTTTTTTTAAAACCCTTAAATCATGACTTCTTGTGAGTTTTGGGGAAATAAATGATGAATAATCTAATCTAATAATGCCTCTGAACCAGATGGGGAAAATCCAACATCTCTTTTTCTTAAGAGCCTAGTCCTCCATGAAATGCATATGGAAATATAATGTGAATGGAATATTATATATTATATATATTATATTTAAGTGTTTTAAATGTTTTTAAAGGGGTGCTTCAGCACCTCTAAAAATAGCCTAGCACCGCCTATGGTATTTGGTTTTAAAGCCTTTATCCTATCCATTCCATTACAATCTAACGTTATCCTGCCGCTAATTATTAAGTAGTTGCATGCTGCTACGGTATAGACAGCTCGGAATAAACAAAGCTGTAAAACTGAGCTTTCAAAATAGTGTCACATTTCACTAGCTCAGGAGTTGTAAAGGACGGAAGAAAGAGAGAAATACATACTCAGCCTTGCGGAGAAGAGAATGCACAGCTTGTAGTTTCCAGCATGTAGCCTGTGAGCAGTTTTCTGCTCATGCACTTCCTTTCAACTGGTCTTCAAACAGCTTCACAACTGGTCTTCAAATGCCCACATGTCAGCCTATACTAATAGGCATGCTGCCTATTTTTTTTTTTTTTTTTTTAATTTGTATTACTTTCCATTGGTTTGATCTTTTTTTGCCATGGCAACCATTAAAAGTTGTTTATATTGCAGCAATTGTCTGCTGTAAGAAGTTGTGTTGCTTTTCAGTGGTGGTGTTTCTTTCATTTCACAGCTGAGAGATATCAACTATTTATTTCACAAGTCTCTGCAGAGCCAGCATTGTGTCTCTCTCTACAGTGGAGTCTTGATCTGCTAGAAAAACAGAGGTTTGATGTGTTGGAAAGCACAAGTGAAGCTCCCCGGCTGGCCCACTACCTCCGAAAACCCCCACAACCCTGCTTCAGCTTCACACATCAACCAATTAAGATGGTATCCTAGCAACCCCAGTCAATATGTCTCTAAGTAGCCCCATTTTAGCAGTATGCAGGAAATTATATCTGAGCAGCAGACCTCTCACAGTGAGAAAGATGTCTATTTTAAAGCATCATATTTGTTGAATGCCATCCAATTGGGATTTTTTAGTTTTTCTTTTTTTCATGGGTACTATGTTAAAGGGTAATCAGTGTAAGCTTAGATTCATTAACACATACAGGTGTAAGTTTGACTCACTAATATATATATATGCTCTAATATATGTCTTATGTCGACTGTAATGTTTCATGTATGTTTTTGAATGTGTTGAATTATATTGACTGAAATGTTTAATGTATGTTTTTAAATGTGGACCCAGGAATGTTGTTTAAAAAATAAATACAAATAGTTAATCACAAAAAAATTTGGTGATTTTGTATCTGTGAAAGGCGCTACAAATAAACCTTACTTAAGTCACACGCACACACGCACACAGGCATACATACTCACTCAGCCTGTTTCTCCTATAATCTCCTCTGTATGGAACATCTTAGCGTCCTCGTGTGATGAAGACATCCCAGCTGCAACACTCAGCGACCCAGAGAGAGTTCAGCCATGTGTGTACACCGCTGTGGGAGTGTGTGGTTGAGTACTAATGGTGGACTAAGATGACTGACCACTTGCTGCCACTCCTCCCGGGGACATGTACCAGTCCATTAGCAGGACACTAACCTGCATGGACACGCACAGACACACACACAGACACACACAGGCACACACAGGCACACACACACACACACACACACACACACACACACACACACACACACACACACACTCACAGCCAGTAGTCACAAACTATGCCTTTTAACGAACCGTCAGAACTTCTGAATGATTGTGATGTCATAACTACACTATATATAGGTGGAAAGTGCCTCTACAGTACCGTTACAGTCATTCCCCGGCTGCAACGACGGTGCAGAGACTCACAGAGCACAGTTGCAAAAGATCCGGAAACACTGACCTATCAGAGCAGACAAGGCTTTTTCAGGAGTGGGGCTTAAAGAGACAGGCGCTAAAATGGAGCGTTTCAGACAGGTATATTTAGACAGACAGGATGAATTGAATGAATGTTTCTACTAGAAACCCCAAATACATGTATGAACATAAAATGAGCATGATATGGGACCTTTAAGGATTTGAGAAATACACCTAACAGGATAGATACTTACAAGACAAATCTTTCCTAGGATTTGAATACAGCACTATACTGTAGGGGTGGGTAAAAAATCGATACAGCATAGTATCGTGATATTTTCCGTGGCAATACTGTATCGATACACAGATCGACCTATTATTATATATGTGTTGGTCAGTTTGTATGCTTGACCATCCCATTTTGCAGCAATAAAATTGTGAGATGAACAAACAGAGAAATGTATCTTTTAGATAAAACACATGTTGACAAAGTTTCCTTTTGGGGACATAATTTGAAATTGGGAACAATTTGAAGTTGAAAAAAAGGGTAAGAAATTGCAATGTATCAGACAATATTGCAACATGTTTAAAATCGCAATAATATCGTATTGTGAGGCCTCTGGTGATTCCCACCCCTACTATACTGTATGTGCAAGATAGTGGAGAAATACTGTAACTATCAATTAATCACTGGTTGTGAAGATGTGTAATGAGAGCTGTAGTCTGGATCAACGAAAGTTAATTTAAGGGAAAATTGCCTTACTTCCCTTACTTCCCGCTCTCTGTGTGTTGCTGTTCTCAAACTCTGTTCGCTTCGGGAAAAAACAACTAACAAGCTAGTATACACACTGAAAATGGCAAGTTTTGAAAAACATTTCGATTGTGCAACAAGGCGAGCCTGCTTGGTTCTTTCGATGAATGATTGTAAAGATTTAGAAATAATAGGTTTACAGCATTTACTCTCTAACTGGGACGTTTTGGGACCAATTGGCGGGGATTTGCTATGGACAAAATACACATGGCAATACACTGGTAAGAGCAAATGAGGTTTAACCATGTATCCAGCTAATTTAAAGAGCTCACGTTACTGTATTGTGTGAACAGTTAACTTCATCTAATATTGGCGTTTTCTTTTGTTCCGCCAAAAGAAGTTCCTTCCCGAGATTATTTTGGCACTTCAGAGCTTAGCGCCGTCCAAGACGACTGTGATTGGTTTAAAGAAGTGCAAACAACCCAGAGCGCTTTTTTCCTCCTATCCCAGAATGTATGTGTGGAGGAGCCAGACCTTACTCCACAGCACTGTGGAAATGGGTCTAGCAATGTGCGAATATGAGAGCTATAATTGTGATCCAGATGGGATACTGTACATCAGATCCATCGTTGAATTAAAATCTACCCTAAAAGGTCAAATGTGGAACATACAGTACATTTGTAATGCATTTTGTGAGTTTATTTTTGGCATTATCGTTGGTGCTGACTTGTCCATGCTGTGTTGTTTAAGGGCTTCTGTAAGTGTGTCTTTGTTCTTCATTCTGATGACTTATCGCTCAGGCTAATTATCCATTTTAACTGGGTCTAATGGACAAGGTCTATTTGGTAATCAAATACACTGATTTCGCAAACTATACATTATATTGTTTTATACACTTTAATTGAGCCGCTGTTAAAGGTCCCATGACAAATGCTGTCTGTAGGGGGGTGCAAGGTGGAGAGTGGGGGTGTGGCCTTGACAACTGCCACTTTGCTCGTTTGAAAGCCATGATGTCTCTCTCTCATGGGTGGGCCAAATTCTCTGGGTGGGCAAAGCAGAGAAAGGGGAGGTAACCTTGCTCCTTATGATGTCATAAGGGGCAAGATTCCAGATCGGCCCATCTGAGCTTTCATTTTTTCAAAGGCAGAGCAGGATACCCAGGGCTCGGTTTACACCTATCGCCATTTCTAGCCACTGGGGGACAATAGGCAGGCTGGGGGAACTCATAATAATGTTAAGAAACCTCATAAAGTGAAATTTTCATGCCATGGGAACTTTAAATCATTTATGAGCCAAGCCTGTAACACATTTATTTCCACCCTCCGGGAGCTGTTGTTTTACTTTATCTTGTTATTTTATAGAAAAAGAAACTTCTTCATTGGCCTGCATGGCTTGAATTGACAAAAGAAAAGCCCTGTATATAACTCATCAACTGTGTAGTATTTCCACACTGTGTGGGAGCCGGTCTTGGCTGCTATCCTACTTTTTTGGGGGATTTGGGGACGCAAACCCAGCCATTATCCAAGATAGCGTTACGTTTGTCAAAGTTATCGGTTAGCGGTCATTCAAAAAAACCTTTTTCTTGTAACGTCAAACATGAAAACTATTTTAAAGTTTAATACTGTTTTAAAGAGTGTAGGCTACAAGTAAGTCCAGCTACGTACAGTAAGCTAAGCAGCATTTTCAACCAATTCATTGAGATAATGTTGCCTAATTAGCTAACTAGTCAAGGAATCTGCCACTGCCACTGTTATACCACACAGGAAGCAGAAAGCTTCACAGGAAAAGCAACAGTAACTAACCTATCATCATATGTGGTATTTGTGTTGCAGTCAGGATTGAACACAGCTACAAAAAGAAATAGATAATACATTAACTAATTTAAATTTCATTGGAGAGATTTAACTGGTGGAAGTAACAGATGCAAGTGTGGAAGTGGTTAACAGCCGGCAGAGCGCCTAAGTTTGTTCCCAAACAGAAGGCGAGCCCACTAACAGGCTTCATAAACATACAGACTCTTCAGATATCATGCCAGCTTCATTGGCCTTCAGAGAGGGAGACGAGAATGGAGGGAGGTGAAGGGGGATGTTGGAGGCGGAAGGCAGGGAGAAACAGTAGGAGGGAAAGAAGGTTCACAAGAAAAGGAGGGGAGAGGAAGGAGGGAGGGAGTAGGAAAAACTGGAAATTCAGAGAGTGAGAAAATAAAGGGGCTAGGAGCAGTGTTGTAGTACTCGAGAGCGGTCTCAAGACCACTTTTTGAAGGTCTCGGTCTCGTCTCGGAATCAACCTAGTTTTTACTCGGTATTGTCTCTGTCTCAGATGAAGAGTAATCAGGATTTTATTTCAAGACCGGTCAAGGCCACAACTGCAGAGATATCACTAAATGGCCTGTGAATCATCTGATTTATGTGTTAACATCATTACTGTGATTGGATGTAAAACTTCCTACTTCAAATGCAACCAATAACTTGACTCATTTCTAGTTTGAAATGTGTTACTGCTTACCCCCTCCCACCGGTCTCTGTTCAGGTGGTTTTGACTACAACACTGGTTAGGAAAGAAGGAGGACAATGTAGCGTACTGCACATTGTGGTGAGCTTTCGGTTCTGTGTGTTTTACTTTCTCAATCCCTCAGCTCCATTTTAAATCCCTTAGTTTCTCTATCTCTGCTCACCTTTCACCCAATTACCCATCCATCTCCCCCCTCTCTCTCTTTCTCACACACACACACACACACACACACACACACACACACACACACACACACACACACACAGGCGCTCCCTTTCTCACTCCTACAGTCCTCTGCATTATTCATGCCTTGGGTGTAACCTCATCAGCCAACACACACCGAGCTGACAACACAACACACACTCTGCCAGTTCACCCTCTCACTGTCACAGACACACTCACACACAAATTATTCATGCCCACATCATAACCAGTTGTGTGAGACACTGAGGATGCAGTCAGTCAGTCAGTCAGTCAGTCAGTCACATACAGTACCTGGTGGATTGGACGTTCACATTGTCCACCTCCATCTCCTAAACAGGGGACAGACAGGTATACGTGCAACACGCTAGCTGCTCCCCTGCTGCTCCAGTTCTGTGAGAAGCTGACTGGACATACTCTATCTGCAATGCTAATGTACAATAGAGAGAGAGGAGGGAGTAGATGTACTGTTACAGTACAGGCCAGTTTCACTGATGGAGATGAAAGTGGTTATGGTTAGGTCTGGGCATTGTATCTATATTATATCGTTATCAATATATGAGGCTAGATATCGTCTTAAATATTGGATAGCGTAATATCGCAATATGAAACAAGTGTTGTCTTTTCCTGGTTTTAAAGGCTGCATTACAGTAAAGTGATGTCATTTTCTGAACTTACCAGACTGTTCTAGCTGTTCTATTATTTGCCTTTACCCACTTAGTCATTATATCTACATTACTGATGATTATGTATATCTCATTGTGTTAATATTTTGTGAAAGCACCAATAGTCCGATAATAGCTATAGGACAATAGCTCCGCCCTCCTATGTACTTCCGCTCAATTTTCATTTTCCTTCAGTACTACACGTCTGGGTTTGCGATATATTCTTGGGTTTTCTCCGATCAAATTTTAACAGGTCCAATCAGCAAACAGAGGGAGTGGCGGAGAACGATGACGTTGAGGTTCAGTAACCTTCGGCGAGTTCCGTAATGGCGGCAGAGAAAGATGCGGTCCGTTGTGGCAACGCTGCCGAATATCCAGAAGTTAAAGCCCAAGCAAGAACAATCTTTGCTGAGTTTTGTTGGTGGCCATGATGTTGTGGCCCTCCTCCCCACGGGGTTCGGGAAAAGTTTGATTTTCCAGCTCGCTTCTTTAGTGGTGAAGGAGTTAGCTAAGGCTAACGTTAGCGATGCTAAGTCGATAGTTGTTGTCGTCTCCCCTCTTGTTAGCCTGGTCCTACCAGACAGTACGTAGGAGGGCAGAGCCAGGCTACCAGAGTGGCTCTGGGCAGATCCAATAGTTTTAAACTTCAACAGAGTACCAGCCTTCAAGGAAGTTAACACTTGTCAATGGAGAGTGGCCAGACTCTCTGTACAAATGAAATGTACGAGAGTCTGGTAGGACCAGGCTAAGTCAACCCTACAATATTGCCGCAATATGGACATCGATGTATTTGCTCAAAAATATCGTGACATTTGATTTTCTCTATGCAGTACTGGTTTCACATCTCTCAAATGTTTTAAAGGTAGGACTTTGAGTAAAATGTACAACATGTAACAGTGTAAACCAGTCTTGCTAGCTCTTTAGCTTTTTCCTGAACCTGAAGTAAAAAAAATTTCTTGTTATGTCCTTGGTCCTTTTTGATAGCTTTTCATATGGGAAACGGTGAATGATGAAAATTGGTTTTGGTACAGCCCCGCGCACTGTAGAGCGCACTGTAGAGCTAGCACCGTCTTTGGAGGATAACGCAAGTTCACTTTCATTGCCGCTTTCGTGCCACCCGCCGGTTCCACTCATTGTTTCCTGGTTTCCAGAGCTTTCTTCGCCGGTAGCAGCTGTGGCTAGATGGTAGTAGCTTTAACAATGCTTTGTGGTAGGAAAAGGGCGGGTACTTTGACATGCAAGCCAAAAACTACAGACTGACGGGGGGTTGTCATGTTTATTTCTGCGGAAGAGGATTAGGGCCACATGTGAATTTTTTTTAATTTGAGTTTAAAGTCAGAATTCTGAGAAAAAAAGTTGACTTTTTTCTCAGAATTCTGACTTTAAACTCAGAACTGAAATACATGTGGCCCTAATCCTCTTCCGTATATTTCTGCTGTGTGATAGGCTGTTGGATCTATCCATATTGAGTTAAAATGTCTAAATCTTATCAACGGCATTGACAAAAAAATCAACATTGTTTTATTGCCCAGCCCACCGCTTTTAATGGTAGAGCAAGTATTAGTGGTAGCTCTGTCTGTAGCTCAGTCATACACAAAAGTGCAAAAGAAGATTTACATGAAAGAGATAAGCTGGGCTATACTGAAGTGAAATGGTTTAGCAAAGTAATGTACAACTCAGCTCCCTCCTCATCTAGACAGTGATGTCTTTAACCTCCCTCACCTCTTTCTCTCACTGTGTCTTAACTCTTGCACAATCTTAAACTCCCATTCTATTATATCACCTCCTGCACACCCTATAGCGTCTTGTTTGCTTCTTCTTTCACCCTTTCTTTAATGCTATAGTACGCGACTATCCTATATTAATGGTGTAGTACTCAAGACCGTACTCTAGATCGTCTAAAGAGGTCTCAAGACCACTTTTTGAAGGTCTTGTCTTGTCTCGGAATTGACTACATTTTTACTCGGTCTTAGATGAAGAGGACTTGGGATTTAATTTCAAGACCGGTAAAGACCACAACTGCAGAGATATCACTAAATTACCTGTGTATCGTCTGATTTATGTGTTAACATCATTACTGTGATTGGATGTATAACTTCCTGCTTCAAATGCAACCAATAACTTCACTTATTTCTAGTTTGAAATGTGTTACTGTTAACCCCCGAACAAAGTCTATCGGTCTCGATACACTCTGGTCTTGGTAATGACTTGGTCTCGGTTTAGGTGGTCTTGACTACAACAATGTTAATGAACGTCCGTTGCATTCAAGCCATTGCCAAATGAGTTGAGAAAAAGCTAATTAAGACTATCAGCTCCACAACATTCTCTGTGTATTTCTCAGCATGGTTTACAAAATGGTGTCGCCTGGCGACTTTCCCCACGCAGAAGCTCGAGTGATGATGATTAGCTCTTCTGAAGAGTCCATAATGGGTTTTTTTAATTCTCCGTGATCTCCTTGAGCTACAAGCTACTGGATGGAGGAGGGTGTCATGTGGATGCACCATAGTGTTGTTGTCATTACTTAGAATTCCTTAATGGGGGCGACAGAAACTACACAGTATAACTTTAATTTCTTTTCTCTCTTTTTTCTTCCTAACATTACCTCCTCTAAGGGATGCACTTGCTATCACTGTCGACACCACTTAGTGATACAAGTGCATATGACATAAATGTGTGTGTGTTTCTGGGATGCCGTGATTGCAGGGACACGCCGGACTGAACTCCCTGCACCAGGTGGTGTCTAACTACACACACGCCTCGCAAACACACACTCAGGAGTACACACTGCTATTTGTACACTGCAGTAACATCACCTTGGGACATTCAGCACTGTGTAATCATTAAACCCGCCATGTATGTATAATTTATGAAGTGCCCTCACATTCTGGAGCAAATTATCAAATTATCATTCGACGGTGAGAGCATGCAATTAAGTCTTCTGATAATATTTCACCTGAGCTAATTGATTTTGAAAAATATGAATAAAGAAATGTCTCATTGTTGGTCTGAGCACACATCTAAATCATTTATTTATTCCCCATTATCCCTGTGCAACATTTCCCATTTTCTATACCACATTTCCAAATTTCCTTAGCCTATTATGATAATTAGTTTGGTGTTTTCTGTATGTCCAGGTCAGGGAGAGGGGGGTGCTTTATCTAAGTATAAGCATTACAATTCATTTCACAATCGATTACATTAAAACTTTCTTTTCATGTATTCAGTTACCGTTTCTGACTTGTCTGATAACCTTTTACTGCCTTTTGTCAGTTTTGGCGCTCCATACATTAAGGGTGTAAAAATCAATCTAGCCCTCGCAAGGATAGAAGTTCAAGAACCCAGCCTCAACTTTAACGGTGCCACACTCCACCATTGCATTTCCAACATACCGTAGGCCTACTACCTTTGTACAGTCTGAAAGCCCATTAAATCCTAATGAATAAGTGATGATTGCTCCACAAAGAATCATATCATACCCTCTGACCGAGCCAGCTGAGATGCTTTACACACTGACTTCTGTTCCATCCTCTCGCCACACCCCCTTTGCCTCACCCACTCTCCCCTTCTCATCTTTACTTCTCCTTTCTTCCCTTTCTTCTCTTCCCGATCCTCTCCATCAATCTTCCTCCCCTCTTGCTCTCCTCATTCCACTGGCAGGTTATTGTGTACAGACCGAATCACCTCGCCCTGCCCCTTGATCCGATGCGCCTTAATCTTCATGAAGAAAGGAGAGGATGAAGAGGATGAGGTGGGGGAGGTGGTGATGGCTCCGGTGAGGGGGGGGGGGGGGGGGGGAGAAGACAATAGAGCGGAGCCGAAAGGGGGAGAAGATGACAGAAAAGAGAGGCTAGAGGAAAAAAGAGATAGGGTGGTTGAGAAGCAGCTGAAAAGCTCATGAAAGGTCATTCGCCGCCGCAAAACTATTTCCTGAACAGATGTAAAAAAAAGACAGGCTTAACAAGATTTTAGTCTGAGAGAAACTGTGCTTCTGTGTGTGTGATGGTGTGTGTGTGTGTGTGTGTGTGTGTGTGTGTGTGTGTGTGTGTACCATTGTCAACGAGTGTGGCGGCTCAGCCAGTGAAAGCTTGAAAAAATAAAGAGTGCTAACGAGAGTGGCTCATTAGAAAGCATTTATACAGGACAGATGGAGGAGATGTAATTAATTCTCCCATTTTCTCTTTTTGTCACCTGCTTCAGCTCTCATCACCACCGACACACACACACACACACACACACACACACACACACACACACAGTCCTCATGGGAGGGGCCGTTATTTTATCTCCACCTGCTGGAGAGCCAATTAAAATTGCTTTCTGGAACTGCTTTTGATTCTGATGGTGCTATAAAAACTTTCAACAAACGAGTCAGTTGAAACAACAATGGATGTGACGCATTTCAACACATTCGCTTCATCCCTGTGGATTATATCTCTAACGCTGTCTAAACCATGACATTCAGAGGTCTCATCTGGGAATGTGAGTAAGAAGCAGTTAAGACACGCAGGGGGCTTTCTCAAAATCCTTCTCGGCCAAACAAACTGTCAGCCTTTTCCTTTCCTAAAGTTTCCTCTTCAACATAATTGTTGATTGCCGTCATCTTTGATCTTGTTCACAACAATGAGGACTTGCTCATGGAAATGAGTGTTTCCAGAGGAAGTACAGTAAAGTGTGAAACTGTCAGAAAGATGTCAATGATGCCAAATGAAGCCCACAGTGTGTCCTTCTTGTGATGCTGGATGACGACATGCGTGGGATCTGCTTGCAAACAACTGATGGATAGCCAAGCCATCTCTTAACAAGCTGGCTCAATGTAGATATCAATTCAACCTGTCGCCAAGACAACTGTCCCCAAAGTATCCTGCCTCCATGGCAACTGTCACCATAGCAACCTGCACGTACTATGGAGGTGATGCCATGCTGACATGAGCTATGGTACAAAGTTAAAGTTTAAGTTTTGTTTCAGCGTGAAAATAAAACAAGTTGAGAACGCTAATGAAGGCAACAAACTTCAACACAATTGTAGTTTTTTTGCCTGTTTTTGGTCCAACTTCAGTTAACTTACTGTCAGTTGGAGTGACTTATAATTCTACCTTGTCACAACTTTCAACTTTCACTTCTGCTGATTCAAGCTTCAAATACTCAAACACACACTCTTCGAATTGTATAAAAGAAAAGAAAAATTGTATCACAATGCATGCAGAGAAGAATAAGCTTACACGGTAAAAAAATATTTCTAAACAACTTGATCAGATGAGTTAAGTGAGCAACACACTTGTTATTTTAGTAAGGACGAAGCAGGAAAACACACCTTTTTCACAGCAGACATTTTGGCCTGCCATAGCAGGAGAAGCACAGGTGTAAAGTTCCAAATACCAACTTGTAATCGTTATTTATGGCAAAGAGTAAACGTTTTTCCACTGTTGTTTATTTGACAGTTTAGAATTTAGGTGCAAAACCAATCTGGCGCCCCAAAACAGGGGCATATGGGGTTGATTTCAAATCTGTTACAACTTTGCAGTGTTAATAAGTCAATAAAATGAGTATGCAATGAATGCAGGTAACAGACACAAAGCGGATCATAATGTTTACCCAGCTCAATACCATCTTAAGTTAATTATGTTTTTGAAATAACTCTGTTGCTTTCTTTGTGTTTTGGCAGGATAATTACAATTAGTAGCTGGGCTAATCTGATGTGAGGTCAGAGGTGATTTGAGTTTTTTAATCATCACTAATTACTTTATGATCAGCTCATTTGCTGAATCTCAAGAGCCCCTAAAGACGGGCAGCTAATCCACTAATTGATACCTTGGCAGTCAAAATAATGAATACTGCATGAAGTGAATGGAAATATCACATTTGCATGAATTATTAGTGTGTTGGTTGTCCCTCTGGGAGCACGAAGGGAAGGATGATGAGCGACGGTGACACAGGCAGAGACTCAGACATCACAATCTCTCTGGTTATCAGCGTGGATTACAGCTGTGGGTATAAAACTTTTTTTCAGCACATGCCAGAATCATCTGTGTGTCTAAGGGTTGAGGCATAATACAGAGGGTAAAAGGGTAACTACCGCTTTTTTTCCCCTATGTTTTTGTGTCTAAGTGACTGATGGTAACAACAATCTTTGACATTGGTCCAGTATTAAGCAAGATCGCTGCAGTCGGCAGTGGCGAAACAAGCTGCAATGTAAGTTAATAGGGCAATTGTCCAGCTTGTATTTACCTTCACAAAAGTTGATTGATATTCTAAGTGTCTGACATTATGGATTATGGATTATGCATTATGGAAAGGATTTCTAAGGAGGTCGACCTTTCTGTTAAAGAGTAAGATCCTTTTTTTTAACATAAAAACATCCGCGAAATTGCGTTTGCTAAACCCACCAGACTCCATGTAAATAAACAGTCATTTTAGCATCTTAAAATACACTTTTATTCAAAGTTGACAGAAACAAAATAAAACTATGAAAAACCGTTTTGAGACGTCTTTCCACTTTTCCAACCATCACAACTCTAGGTTCTTGGTTGAAATAACGTAAAATAACATCAACATCGGTAAATAACATAGTTTACCGATTTACATATGAAAATATGTTGGCTCTATACACGCTAAAAGTATTGCTTTTTTAAATGGAGTCTGGTGGGTTTAGTGCTAGCGACTTCAGAGCTGTTTCTGGTTAAACAGAAAGGTCTCAAAGAGGTTTTAAAGGTCTATCTCTGAAGGGATCCTTTCCATAATGTTGTCAGACATTTATAATATTAATCTGAGCCTGTCAATGGTAAAACAAGCCCTTTGTGAAGGTAAATACAAGCCGGACAATTGCCCAATTAACTTACATTGTAGCGTGTTTCGCCGGTGCCGACTGCAGCGATCTTGCTTAATACTGGACCAATGTCAAAGATTGTTGTTCCCATCAATCATTTATACACAAAACCATAGGAAAATAGGGTTGAAAGAAAAACGGTAGTTACCCTTTAAGTCAGAAGATGTATATTCTTAAATAACGGCCTAGATGATTATGCAGGTATGCATTGGCTACTGTAATATGTTTTACTCCAGGAGCAGTCTGTAATTGTATTAATCCTGTCTAATATTGCAGGGATTTGGCAGGGTTTTTGCACCATAGCAGAGCCAATACTGGCGCAGTATACTGTACTGCTGAATGATCCAGAGACCCATTTTATTCTTGCTGCAAACCATCCTTGGGTCCTAGCCAAGTGTTTTAAAGAAGCATATACACACACACACACACACACACACACACACACACACACACACACACACACACACACACACACACACACTGAAGCAGAACATGAACATGGATATGGGAGTGTGGCTGTGAACAACTTCTATATATAGCACTTGGGAAAAACTAGGATAACACATAAATGTTCTCCAGCTGACTGCCAGACACAGTCTGTCTATCAGCTCTTGTCCTTTCTCCCTATCCATCATTGCAGCCTACCTGGACCACACACACACCCTCCAGCGCCACAAGCACATACACACATCATTACACCTGATCTATGAGAATAGACTGTGCGTTGCGCTGTATGTTTGGAGGGTCAAATGTAGGGTGACCAGATTTCCCGGAACTAAAACCAGGTCACTTTGCGCGTGACCATAGTGCTCGTGCACGCACACGCTTTTTAACGTGAACATGTGCCAGCCCAGCCCAGACATAGACACAGACAGATCAGACACAATTTTGCCAACGGCACACGTAGGCCTACTGCTCACAACATAATGGGGTATCTCAGTTAATATTCATGAATTCTCTTGGTATGTAGCCTACATATCTAAGAAATAATATTAAAAGACATTGAGTGAGTTTCGTGTGCGACCAACTTTATTTTTCAGAATTAAAGCATTCTTTTGGAAAATGCACCCACTGAACTTGTGAAAAACTATGTGAAAAGATATTTTTCATTGCATGGCATCATCACTAAACGAATTATTTGGACCTGCTGCCACAGGCTTGAGCTAGAGTTATGGTAACACTTTACGGTACGGGTACATGAATTATGAATTCATGCATGAATTAATTCATGATCTGGTTTTTTTATAAAAAAAAAAGAAGAAGAAAGACATTCGGTTATTGCAATAACAGACTGCTCGCCAGTGAAGTAAGATTAAGTCGGGTTACAAGCCAATTATTTTATTATATATTAACTAACTTCCAATTAATAGAATAGCTTCGGGGTAAACACAAGCAAGATCATTAACATGCCTGTGGAGGTGGGCGTGGTCTGCAATCAGCTGCAGTGGAGAGAGGTGTGGGGAGAGAGCAGGAGAGCAGTACCAGCTGAGTTGATTGTCTCAGCTGTTTGTTGTTGTGTAATTAAAGTTCTCCCTTTATATGAGGAGGTTTAACGAACTCTGATGTCTGAGTTGATTTACCCTGAGATGGGAAACTCTGAGTTTTCGGTGTCAGAACAGCTGATTTGAGTTGGTTCAATCAACTCAGAGTAGGTTCACTCAGAGTTAAGCGTGTGCACCACCACTATAAAAAGGCAGCATGAATGGAGCAATGATGCTACGATTCACCATGGTAACAACCACAAACAAACGGGTTGGCGGAAATACTCATGCGCACAAACAGCGAGTTTGAACATGTATTTCGTTAAAAAAGCAACACAGCGGCTGCTACAAAAGAGAGAGGATTTGCGTGGGAGAAAATTGCTACTAGAGTAAATGCGTAAATTCCAATATAGTGTATTAATAATTAATACTTTATGTTTATATTTATATAATAAATATATAATTGTATAATTATAATTAATAAAAATAATAATAATAATATTTATGTATATTTATAATATTTAATCCTAAGTATATATTACTGGTGAAATGATATTGAACCTATAATCCATTTCATTTAGGTGCAATACTGAGGGCGAAAAAGTACTAGGCCTTCTAATCCCATTCTGAAGCTGCAGCACCATCATTAACAGAATTATAATTCATATTCTTTTATTTCAAAGGGTTTACATCATTCACCTGCAATACTGTGGAACTCCTTTTTAATGGCTCTTACTGGTTTGTGTCCAGGGAAGACTACAAAAACATTTAAAGCACGTTTCAGCGCGATCTCTTCTGACGGCGCTTTGCTACAGCAGCTTTACTAAAATGCTCCGCATCACCAATATTGTAAAGAAAACTGCCGTTTGCAAAAAAAAAAACGTAATGTGACACAAATAATCTGCTGGGATGTAGAGCATGTCCTTGATGGTTGACGTTAGTGATATGAGGACAGATAAGGTAATGTAGGCTACATAACTGATAGACTGGGAAGAAAAACGGACATCTCTCCATCCCATGGGCCCACCACCTGTGGGAGGAACCGCTGGGGTCGGGTGCGCTGCCACATGGGTGGCAGTGAAGGTCAGGGGCCTCGACGGACCAGACCCGGGCAGCAGAGGCTGGCTCTGGGGACGTGGAATGTCACCTCTCTGTGGGGGAAGGAGCCGGAACTTGTGCGGGAGGTGGAGCGCTACCGGTTAGATCTGGTGGGGCTTACCTCTACGCACAGTCTTGGTTCTGGAACCATACTCCTGGATAGGGGTTGGACTCTTTTCTTCTCCGGAGTTGCCCAGGGTGTGAGGTGCCGGGCAGGTGTGGGGATACTCACAAGCCCCCGGCTGAGCGCCGCTACGTTGGAGTTTAACCCGGTGGACGAGAGGGTCGCCTCCCTACGCCTGCGGGTTGTGGGGGGAAAACTCTGACTGTTGTTTGTGCATATGCACCGAACAAGAGTTCAGAGTATTCGGCCTTCTTGGAGACCTTGAGTGGAGTCCTGCATGGGGGCTCCAGTCGGGGACTCCATAGTTCTGCTGGGGGGACTTCAACGCGCACGTGGGTAATGATGGAGACACATGGAGAGGCGTGATTGGGAGGAACGGCCTCCCTGATCTAAACCAGAGTGGTTGTTTGTTGTTGGACTTCTGTGCTAGTCATGGATTGTCTATAACGAACACCATGTTCGAACATAGGGATGCTCATAAATGTACTTGGTACCAGAGCACCCTAGGCCAAAGGTCAATGATCGATTTTATAATCATTTCATCTGATCTGAGGCCGTATGTTTTGGACACTCGGGTGAAGAGAGGGGCGGAGCTGTCAACCGATCACCATCTGGTGGTGAGTTGGGTCAGGGGTGGGGGAAGACTCTGGACAGACCTGGTAAGCCCAAACGGGTAGTGCGGGTAAAGTGGGAACGTCTGGAGGAGGCCCCTGTCCGACAGACTTTCAACTCACACCTCCGGCGGAGCTTTTTCGTGCATCCCTGTGGAGGCTGGGGGCATTGAACCCGAGTGGACAATGTTCAAAGTTTCCATTGCTGAAGCTGCGGTGAGGAGCTGTGGTCTTAGGGTCTTAGGTGCCTCAAGGGGCGGTAACCCACAAACACCAGTGGTCAGGGAAGCCGTCCGACTGAAGAAGGAGTCTTTCCGGGATATGTTATCCCAGACGACTCCGGAGGCAGTTGCAAGGTACCGAAGGGCCCGAAGGGCTGCAGCCTCTGCCGTGAAAGAGGCAAAGCAGCGTGTGTGGGAGAAGTTTGGAGAAGACATGGAGAAGGACTTTCGGTCGGCACCAAGGTACTTCTGGAAAACCATTCGCCACCTCAGGAGGGGGGGAAGCGGGGAACCATCCAAGCTGTGTACAGTAAGGATGGGGACGCTGTTGACCTCAACTGAGGAGGTAATAGGGGCGGTGGAAGGAGCACTTTGAGGAACTCCTAAATCCGACTAATACGCCCTCTATGGTAGAGGCAGAGCTGGAGGATGAGGGGGGATTGGCATCAATTTCCCTGGTGGAGGTTGCTGAGGTAGTTAAACAACTCCACAGTGGCAAAGCCCCAGGAATTGATGAGATCCGTCCAGAAATGCTTAAAGCTCTGGGTGTGGAGGGGTTGTCTTGGTTGACACGCCTCTTCAACATTGCGTGGAAGTCTGGGACGGTGCCTAAGGAGTGGCAGACCGGGGTGGTGGTTCCCCCTTTTTTAAAATGGGGGGACCAGAGGGTGTGTGCCAATTACAGGGGTATCACACTTCTCAGCCTCCCGGTAAAGTCTACTCCAAGGTGCTGGAAAGGAGGGTTCGGTCGATAGTCGAATCTCAGGTTGAAGAAGAAGAATGCGGATTCCGTCCCTGGTCGTGGAACAACGGACCAGATCTTTACTCTCGCAAGGATCCTGGAGGGAGCCTGGGAGTATGCCCAACCAGTCTACATGTGTTTTGTGGATCTGGAGAAGGCGTATGACCGGGTGCCCCGGGAGATACTGTGGGAGGTGCTGCGGGAGTACGGGGTGAGGGGGTCCCTTCTCAGGGCCATCCAATCTCTGTACGACCAAAGCGAGAGCTGTGTCCGGGTTCTCGGCAGTAAGTCGGACTCGTTTCAGGTGAGAGTTGGCCTCCGCCAGGGCTGCGCTTTGTCACCAATTCTGTTTGTAGTATTTATGGACAGGATATCGAGGCATAGTCGGGGTGGAGAGGGGTTGCAGTTCGGTGGGCTGGGGATCTCGTCGCTGCTTTTTGCAGATGATGTGGTCCTGATGGCATCATCGGCCTGTGACCTTCAGCACTCACTGGATCGGTTCGCAGCCGAGTGTGAAGCGGCTGGGATGAGGATCAGCACCTCTAAATCGGAGGCCATGGTTCTCAGCAGGAAACCGATGGAGTACCTTCTCCAGGTAGGGAATGAGTCCTTACCCCAAGTGAAGGAGTTCAAGTACCTTGGGGTCTTGTTCGCGAGTGAGGGGACAATGGAGCGGGAGATTGGTCGGAGAATCGGCACAGCAGGTGCGGTATTACATTCAATTTATCGCACCGTTGTGACGAAAAGAGAGCTGAGCCAGAAGGCAAAGCTCTCAATCTACCGGTCAGTTTTTGTTCCTACCCTTACCTATGGTCATGAAGGCTGGGTCACGACCGAAAGAACAAGATCCAGGGTACAAGCGGCCGAAATGGGTTTCCTCAGGAGGGTAGCTGGCGTCTCCCTTAGAGATAGGGTGAGAAGCTCAGTTATCCGTGAGGAGCTCGGAGTAGAGCCGCTGCTCCTTTGCGTCGAAAGGAGCCAGTTGAGGTGGTTCGGGCATCTGGTAAGGATGCCCCCTGGGCGCCTCCCTAGGGAGGTGTTCCAGGCACGTCCAGCTGGGAGGAGGCCTCGGGGGAGACCCAGGACTAGGTGGAGGGATTATATCTCTAACCTGGCCTGGGAACGCCTCGGGATCCCCCAGTCGGAGCTGGTTAATGTGGCCCGGGAAAGGGAAGTTTGGGGTCCCCTGCTGGAGCTGCTACTCCCGCGACCCGACCCCGGATAAGCGGATGAAGATGGATGGATGGATGGATGGGAAGAAAAACAATACCGCTCAAAAAGGTAGGCTAGTATCTGGAAATGAAAATGCATCTATAGTCGGGGCCTCAATATCATCTGCTGAAAAACACCCTGCGAAGTAATACAGCTTCTTCATCAACAGGATCATCAACAAAAGGAAATGCCATTTGAGAAGAAAAAAAAAGGTTTTATAGTCTGCCTAACATGGTTAACAAACCAACACTGTTTTTTTTTTATTCATGCAGATAACAAACTGCGCTAAAATGTGCCTGATACAGTCTGAATGGATGAATGAGGAAATGAGAGAGCGCTGTGTCAGAGGGAGGAGACTGAGAGAAACTCAAGGTTTATTGAAGAAAACCTGCTCCCGACCAGGTTAGGGTCACAGACTCAGTTCCCATAGTACCTGACTCTGAGGTTAAGTTACCCCTCTTTCTGAAACGGGCTGGAGTTACCCCTCTCTCTCAGGTTTGATTAACCTCCCTTTCTGAAACAGAAAACCCTTGATGAGTTTCCCCTCATCTCAGGGTTAACAAACTCAGAGTTTTCACTAAACCTGCTTTCTGAAAGGGACCTCTTTGGAGATCGTTTTGTTAGTTTTGTTAAAACATTGAGCAACGGGCCGTGCGCCTGCCAGTAGCCGGGCCGTCGGAGTCGCACAGTTTGTAGTTGTAAAGTTGTGTTAGGTGTGAGCAGTCAGAGAAAATAAATACTGTTGGCCTGTAAATTGTCATTCTGCTGTGTTCTGTGCTGAGGGTAACCCACGGCGGCAGCGAATCCTGCTACAGTGCCCTTAATAGATCTTAAACCGACCCCTTTCACGTTGTTTTAACATTGTCATTTGATTTGAAAAATATGGATTATAACTGCTTTAAGGTCCTGTGCTATGGTAACGTACACTATACTAAGAGAACACTATGATAAGGGATAGTAGGCCGTGACTCCAGTAGGCTGTGACCAGCTGTCTCCAGTGTTCACAGACATTTTTAACACCTCACTGGAGACATGTCACGTGCCAGCCTGTTTCAAGACCTCAACAATCATCCCTGTTCCCAAGAAGCCAAGGACCACAGGACTTAATGACTTCAGACCCATCGCCCTGACCTCTGTGGTTATGAAGTCCTTTGAGCACCTTGTGCTTTCTCACCTCAAAGCCATCACCGACCCCCTCCTGGACCCCCTGCAGTTTGTCTACAGAGCCAATAGGTCTGTAGACGATGCAGTCAACCTGGCCCTACACTACATCCTCCGGCACCTGGACTCCGCAGGAACCTACGCCAGGATACTGTTTGTGGACTTCAGCTCTGCCTTTAACAACATCATCCCGGCTCTGCTTCAGGAGAAACTCTCCCAGCTTGGTGTGCCTGACTCCACCTGCAGGTGGATCACTGACTTCCTGTCACAGACCATCAGCACCGGATCCCCTCAGGGCTGATCTCTTTCTCCTCGGCTCTTCTCCCTGTACACCAACAGCTGCACCTCCAGTCACCAGTCTGTCAAGCTTCTGAAGTTTGCGGACGACACCTCCCTCATCGGACTCATCTCTGATGGAGATGAGTCACAGGTGGGAGGCTGACCACCTGGTGAAGTGGTGCAAGCAAAACAACCTAGAGCTCAATGCTCTAAAGACAGTGGAGATGGTTGTGGACTTCAGGAAGAACCCAGCCCCACCTGTCCCCATCACCCTCTGTGGCTCCACAATTAACATTGTGGAGTCTTTCTGCTTCCTGGGAACTACCATCTCCCAGAACCTCAAGTGGGAGCTGAACATCAGCTCCCTGCTCAAGAAAGCACAACAGAGGATGTACTTCCTGCGGCAGCTGAAGAAATTCAACCTGCCAAAGACAATGATGGTGCACTTCTACACAGCCATCATTGAGTCCATCCTCACATCCTCCATCACCATCTGGTACGCTGCTAGCACAGTCAAGGACAAGGGCAGACTGCAGCGTGTCATTCGGTCAGCTGAGAAGGTTATTGGCTGCAATCTGCCGCCGCTCCAGGACCTTTACACCACCAGGACTCTGAAGCGTGCTGAAAAGATTGTGGCTGACCCCTCCCACCCCGGACACAAACTCTTTGAGTCGCTCCCCTCTGGCAGGAGGCTGAGGTCCATCAGGACCAAAACCTCACATCACAAGGACAGTTTTTTCCCCTCTGCCACTAGCCTTATCAACAAGGCCCGGACCCCACCATGACTCTCTCCACACCCCCTCTGGCTCTACATGCCACTGTACTTACTCAGCTCTTTTTATCTTAATTCTTACTCTCTTATTTTTAATACATTCTGTGTGTGTGTGTATATATACATATATTTATACTTATATTGTTTGTTCTGTTAACCTGTTTGTTTAACTTATTTTAGAGAATGTGTGACGTGCACCAACAACACCAAAACAAATTCCTTGTATGTGTAAAAAACGTACTTGACAATAAAGCTTTTCTGATTCTGATTCTGACTAGCATTTTATGTTTTGTAAATGTCTCATACACAAAATGAGACATTTACGGTCGCTAATGTTAGCAAACTTCGTGCAACTGTCACTCTCAATCAGATTTTCATTGTAGTACCAAAGCCGGTCTACGGAAAGCCGTTCCACTCCCTATTCAGCCCCATTGTACCGAATTTGGTTGCAGTTCCACCAGAGTTCCACTGAGGGTGATCGCGGTCCAGTGCTAAATGAATGGGACTCTATGGAGCTAGAGGCTAAATGAATGGGACTCTATGGAGCTAGAGGCTAAATGAATGGGACTCTATGGAGCTAGACGGCTACATTTGTCTCTTTTGCCTGATTGTCGTTGAGAAATCTCAGATTTGATTGTAGTTTTTGCAAGTTCAACATGGATTATAGGTCAAAAGTTGAATGAACGAGTACTTGTGTCCTTTCGATTTCTTACAGGTTGAGTCGTTGCTGCCCATAACACGCTAGCATTCTGTTAATGAATGCTGATTGGTCAGTGAAGGACCGATTACGACCGGAGATCCCACTTGACGGCATCCGAAGCAGAGCCAGAATGTCAGAGTGAATATTTTGGCGTGGTCTTTAAAACATTAGCAAACCTCTTTCTAGCACGTGTATTAACAGGGAGAGGCTAACCTGTCAGCTGTGTTGTCGCTGCTTCAAGAGAACAAAGGAAGCGACTCAGAGCTTGCCGTCAAGCAGTATCTCTGGCCATATATGTGTATGACGTCATTGACATTTTAAAAAGGCTTTTTAGAACAAAAAGCCACTTTAAAAAAATCTAACACCCAGCAGTGTGTATTTTCTTAGCCTCCCCTTTCGAATGCAACATTTCAATTACTACACAAAAAATTATATCCTGAGAAAAGTGGATTTTGAGGGGTATAGCTCCATAGAGTCCCATTCATTCTGCACTGGCCTGTGGGCGCCCCCTATATGGAACTCTGGTGGAACTGCAACCAGTTCAGAAGCTGGAAGTAACGAGAGAGTGGAACTTCCCTTATTAGAAATTCTTTGGTATTACCCAAAGGTCAGTCAGTTAAGTCTTCAGAAAATGTATCGACTGAACTTCGGAGGCAGTGGGAGTGAAAACATACTGAATGACAAGACTAAAAGAGAAGCTGTCACTAGCTATCATTTCCACTATCTTTCTCTTTTTCACACACACACGTACACACACACACACACACACACACACACACACACACACACACACACACACACACACACACACACACACACACACACACACCCTTACCTTTTTGGTGAAATCCATGGCTTTGAGGATGGAAAGGTTTAGTGTTTCCAGCGAGGCCAGAACTCCCTCATAGTCGCCCATGTGCTTGGCAAAGTAGTCTGTACACACACATACAGGCAAATTGGCACAGGATTTATTCAACTTTTGTGGTCCTAAAAGTATTTGTAGGGGTTAGCTGAAAGTGGCTGAATTAATATCATATATTTAAAAAAAAATTACAATTGCATTTCAACTGAGAAGTACTTTTTAATAATGGATAAGAGAGAGAATGAGAGCAGAGGCAGGGAAGAGAAGTATATATATGCTTGTGTGTGTGTGTGTGTGTGTGTGTGTGTGTGTGTGTGTGTGTGTGTGTGTGTGTGTGTGGGCAGTCCACTTACCACAGAGTTCCTTAGTGTCAACATTACTATCACAGCATAGCAGAGGAGCAGCAGAGGGAGAGAAAGGGAGGGAAGGAAGGAAAGTAAGAAGAAAGGAAGGAAGAAAGGAAGGAAAAGGATGGAGAAGAGCAGGATCAGAAACAGAGGAAAGGCTTTTTGCATGCAGTCTTAATAACTCACATACACACACACACAGAGTTGGAGTTGGCAGGCAGGGAGCGATCTAACAACTCTCTGACAGGAGTCTGAAACAATCTGCTGCCATCATTCATGCTCAGTTCACTCACTGAGGGAACTCATTTGGCAGCGTATTCTTCACTGGCGTAAAGAAGACTTTCCCTGGTTGACTTACCAGGAGGAAAAAATAAAGAACAAGGGAGAGGTGTGGACAGAGAGACAGAAAAAGAAAAAGTGAGAGAATGAAGTAAGGAAGAGGAACCAGCTAAAAGAGGGATGTGAGATGTAACTGATGATGGGAGAACTGGGGACAGAATCTGTTCATCTTTATTATAAATAAGTAGGGCTGTCAGAATTAACGCGATAGCTATATATATATATATATATATATATATATATATATATATATATATATATATATATATATATATATATATAGCATAGCTATTAACGAGTTAAAGCAAATTGCTCCACTCCACCACTCTTTTTTTTTTTTCACGTACGGGCAGTTCCCGTATTTTGGATAATCAGGAAGCAATGTTGGTTAAAGTGGGCCATTCCAGCACCTTCCATTAATAAGTAAATTAATCTAATTGGCAGTTTTATACATCAGTGTGTCTCATTCATTTAAAATAACGCCAAATGTCCATTTGCCCTATTCACTGTCCACTGTGATTCCATGCAAGGCAAATGTCTGTGGTGAGTTCACATGTCTGTAATAAAAGCAGGACAGTCTCATACTATCAGGTAAAGTCAGCTGAACAGGTGAAGATCATGTGGTCGGTAGCCTTCCGGTAACAAACAGGCTCGGCTGATCCAATGTTTTTAGCTGAGCTGGACAGAGAATATTCGGTTAAAATAGATCAGTGATGCTGTTCGGCCCTCATTGTACACCATAAACTTATTTGGAAGTGAATGTAATCCTGGTGTGTTTTATGTGGAGTGACTGCATCAGACTCACTTTACATACAGTCTATAGTCGGACTCTGTTTAGGACTCTTGTCAGGAACTTGTCATATGGACTTGTGTGCTCTGATTAATTTGGCATGCAGTTTACACACCAGTCATCAACTTAAAGGGATATTTCACCGCTGGAAGGCTGAATATATCTTTAAATTGGGTCACTTATGTAGTATAAATGTGAATTTTTTTTTTTAATTGGTGCCTTCTAGGCCGAGAAAAGCCAGGAAATGTGTTTTTGGCTCATGTGGATGAAAGACACCAAATCCCAGAATGCACTTGTTTCGCTGCGCTGAGTCCACTCCCAAGCCACGCCTACCGTTTACAGACAGACAGTGAGACGGTCAACTCAATTCAACTGTGTTTTATTGTCATTTCAACCATATACACGAAACAACGTTTCACCATGGCTCAAGTGGTGTTACACATTTAAAATATATAAAAACGACATTATATAAAAACGACATACGAAACACATTATATGCTCCGTAAAGTTCAGCTAACACATACTAGCATTAGCGCTTGGTAGGCTGTAAACAGAGTATAAACACAGCGGTTAGCAGTTAGTTGGATACAAGAACCCCATTTCTGTAACAGTCCGTGTTAAAAAAGCCCACCTCCACTAGCTAGTCTTACCCAGTGACAGAGCAGCACTGTTGTTTAGCCATGTTTCCACAACAACAAAAACACAGCAGTCTCTGAACTCGCGTTGGGAGTTTCGTTGAAGTCGGATGTAGTCCAGTTTGTTGTCCAAACTTGCAAGTAGGATTGATGGGACAGGTGGCTGACTAGCGTTAGCTTTCCACATGAGCTAGGAGTATGAGCTAGGGACATCCTCTGCGTTTCACCACTGAGGATACCCCCTTACCGGTTAGCGGCAACCAGCAACACCGCAGGCTGATGTGCTGGTCTCCGTAGCAGGCAAAGCCTTTCAAGTATTCTGGCTAGCGGCACCGCAGGCTGAGGTGCTGGTCTCCGTAGCAGGCGAAGCCTGTCAAGTATTCCAGCTAGCGGCACCGCAGGCTGAGGTGCTGGTCTCCGTAGCAGGCGAAGCCTGGCACAGGTGGCCGGCTAGCGTTAGCTTTCCACCTAGCTCCAACTCCTACCCTTGTCCCGCTTTCCGCACACCGCTGAGGATGTCCCCTTACCAGCTAGCGGCATCGAGCCACACCGCAGGCTGAGGTGCTGGTCTCTGTAGCAGGTGAAGCCTGGCACAGGTGGCTGGCTAGTTGGTGGTTAGCTTTCCACCTAGCTCCAACTCCTACCCTCGTCCCGCTTTCCGCACACCGCTGAGGATGTCCCCTTACCGGCTAGCAATGTATCCCGGTGGTACATGTGTGCGGTAGTTTGAATGCACATAATTGTTCTTCTAAAATTTCCTTCGGGATGAATATATCTGTTTCTGCTGAGAAGCTAAGCGATGATTCAAGATGGCTGACACTCGTTTTTACCTCGGCAATCTCCGGAAAAAGCCCGGAGTCCAACCCCATATGGGCTATGCGGAAGTACTGGCTGTAGTCCTTTGCCTCTGGAAAAATGTATACCGATGACGTAAAACAACGATTTTTGCATCATCGGTATACATTTTTCCAGACCCACAATACAGAGATCTCTCCTCTCAGGGGGACATGAGGGAGGGAAGCACGGTCATTAAAAAAAATACTACCGTGTTTCTGCTGATACAAAGCTTAATGCTAACTCCTGGTTGTTTTGGAAGAAGGACATAACTAGAGTAAAAGGTGAACTAGCTTCAAAAGTGAGTGAGTGCTGTGGATAGAGTCTTTAAAGTAGTAAGAACTATTTTTCATTTAATGTATTTAAGTGTTAAATGTGTACATTTAGAACAGCTAAAAAATGTGTGAATAATTTGTAAAATAAATACAGTAACTAAGGTTCACTTCTTCATTACTATTTGAATATGTGTATCAGCAAAAGACCATGCTTTTCACTGAATGCTACTTGTTAGGCAGTCTGATTTAATAATGGCCTGTTTAAATTCTGTTAGGCAGCAGTTTCACTTAACTGCACTTCTTCTGCCAGAATAAGTCCTGATCCAGCACTGTGACAGATGGACTTTTTAAAATATCTACTAAAGTCTAGTTTAACACAACATTTTAGGTTAAACTAGATTTCCTGTTTACCAATGACATGTGTAGTGTTGTAACTGTTCCAACATTTAGATGGCTAAAATAAAAGAGGCAGATTTTTATTAATTAAATGGTAGATCCAGATGCAGCATTTTCATAATGGAAGTAAACCAGTAATTATGTTGTTGCAAGGGATAAAGGCGCCTAATGGGTTACTAATAAGATTTATCATCCTCAAAGTTTCATTAGTCCTTGGGATTCTAACTAACAAAAGTTCATAGTAAATAGTTTTTATGCATTATTGTTGCTTTGTGCAAATTAAAGGGGCACTTCACAGATTTTACACATTAGGTTTACTCGTCATTAAGGAGTTCTACTCAATACTGTGCCTGAACGCATCCTGTGTAGTCACAGACAGAGCACTGGCTGGCTAGATGCTAAACTGCATTGGGTTGTCTGTCTGTCTCAGAACCTGTAATCTGTAACAGGACACTAACGTGTAAAGTGCAATCCAGTGACAGAAACAAGTCATTACCAAGACCAGAGCGGATTGAGACTGAGACAAGACAGAGACCAGACCAAACAACTGAAACATACAGTATATACACAACTAGCTAATATGTATAGCTAATATTCGCTAAATTCTTTTGGGTGAGGGGTGAAGAGATTTTTGGAGAATTCTGGTACAGAGGCAGATTGAAAACGTTTGCTAGCTAGCTTCGCTAGCGTCACTTACACTTAGCTTAACTTTCTTTATGCTACGTAACTTAGTGCAGATAAAAATGTGAGGTGGTCCCAGCTGTGTTGCTTAGCATTACATTACATTAACACACTGCTGTGTGTTTTCTTTGAGATGATGTTTTGCAAATAAACTCTTTAAAAAAATATAATAAATAAAATGTAATAAATAAAATGTCAAGACCACAACTGCAGAGATATCATTAAATTGCCTGTGTATCATCTGATTTATGTAACTCGCTTTATCAGTTATCCTGGATTTGTAAATTCGGCTTTTGTGAAACAGCCCCCTGGTCTTGGTCTTGTCTCGGTCTCGATACACTCTGCTCTTGGTAATGACTTGGTCTCGGTTTAGGTGGTCTTGACTACAACACTGGCAGATTTATAGAGAAAGATGGCGGAAACAAGAAGAGCCGGGAAGAAATCTCAGGAAACAGGGGGAAAAAGCTGGTGAGACACACAGACAAATGACTGGAAGCAGGACAGTGCTCAGTCTCTGCCTGCTCCGTCCTTCCTCTCCATCCATCAACTTCCTGCTTCAACAGGAAACTCTTACGCCGTCATTTCTTCTTTTACTCGACCGATCAATAACCTTATCTGCTGTCACATGATACTGCTGAGGCCAGGCATGTGGCTGCCAAGTCTACTTAACTGTAATGAGAAGAAAGTCTTCTGACTGCGTGCACTGCGGTGAATAAGATTTATACAGCGCAACCATCTCAAAGAGGCAAGATGGCTGACGTAAGAGAGATGGCGGCGGTTGCATGCTCCACTTGATGCACTGATTTAAAAAAGAAGAAAAAATATGCTCTAATGACTGAGCCTGCTGGAAGATTTATATAGTGAACCTAATTCAATTCTACAACAACTTTAAAAGGTCAGCTTTTGTTCTGCTCCGTTTCATTTTATTTCAATAAATTAACAATGCCAGTCTTTTGATTACTCAGATCCCACTGTGTCAGCACACTTCTCCTGATTGCAGTCTGGATGACCTGATTATAAAGGGCCAATACATTGATTTAATGAGAGCAAATCAAAATACAGTAGTCCTGACAGGCAGTGGACATACTGTAGAGAGTCCTGTAGATTTAGGGCGCGTTCACAACAGCCCACTGTCTATCTCCTCTCCCTTTATCGTTTGTTTTCATTTTGCCATTTTCATTTTGAAAGTGTCACTTTTGTACAAACGGTTCTCCATAAAATGAGCTTTGAGAACTGGCTGCAGGTTAAATTACATACCTTTTTACCACACACAGACACACACACACTCTCTCCTTTTCCATAATTGATAGTGAGAGGTGATCAAAAAAGTCACGGTGAAGTGAGCACACATGCAGAAATGTAAGTACTGTGTGCAGATTTATTTCATGCAGCTACACTGCAATCTCACATGCTGTAGGCACGCACACACACACACACGCACACGCACACGCACACGCACACACACACACACACAGTAGTGGTATAGTAGTGCTGACCTGGTGTTATCAGAGTCGATGGTGTGAAACAGCTTCTCCAGCTCTTCCTCGTTCAGCGTGCCATCGGAGAAGAAAGCCTGGAACTCATCCAGAGACAGCTTCCCATCATCTGCAAGAGACACACACACACACACACACACACACACACCTGTAAAATCATTTGTAGTAGGAAACATCCTCGCAACGAGAACAGAGTTCCATCAAAGATCTCCACATGTGCATGCAAAAACTCAATATTAGACAATATTGTTATGGGGAAACTGTCAGTTTAAGTTCCCTTTGTCATGTCATAATATATTTAGTACTCCACTCATGGTTCTGACGATATCAGCCTCTTTGACCTGAATGCGGCATAGCTGCTTTGGAAAACCCAGTTTAAATGAACCAGTGGATAACTTGCTTGTGGCAGCGGCCCCCGACACGTCACCCATGCCTCCGTCTTATCTTTACTGTAACTGCCTGTACTTCTGTCTCAGTCAACCTTCCTTTTCACACCTCTAACCTTGACTGAATGTAGTCACAGCTGTTACAACATGCGTCAAACTGAGAGATCACATGGCCCCAAATCTGGCTTCCTCTCACCTGTTATTCAGAATGTATCCCGAGGTTTTTATTTTTTGATTGCCTGGCACTGATCTGCAATCTCAGACCTTTCAACCCTGTATTGAGTCAGAGTGAAGCCTCAAATAACTTAATCACAATTGTTCCTCAGTCTGTAGCTGGCTTACTCTGGTTCCTGAGAGGGCATTACAGCCGTCCACTGTGGGGCAGCCAGAAGATATGATAATATGCTTACAAAGTCTGTTTTATTTAAAATCACTCTTAAAGATACACAATTAGTAGCCTTTTTTCTATGCAACTTGTTTGTTTTTAGTTGCCCCTATTTTTTTCTTCTAAATCTCATATTACAGTTAATACTGGTTTACTGTGCTCTACCATTTTCCCACCCTCACAAACACATCACACAAATGCTCAGTGTGATCCCAGCCTTCAGTGCTTTCTCAAGCTGCTGTGAAATCAATCCAGCATGTGCCTCGGTCTGCTACAAATCTTTAGCTGTATCCCTGCTGTCTGTCTGTCTGTCTGTCTGTCTGTCTGTCTGTCTCTGCACTTTGGTAAGCACACAATGCAGGTTATATTTCAAGGCCTTTTGGGAAGCATTTATAACCATCAAGCTCTTGAAACAATACTGGATTTCTGCTCTTGCTATGTGGACTAGATTACTACAACCCTATGTTGCCACAGTCCAGGGTGCTTCATTCCATTCATTTGATTTTTAAAAATGTAAAGTGAAAACAGCACTATCTTCCCTAAACATTATGTTTTGAATATAAAAAGAATATCTCTCTGGTGTATTGATTTCTGCTTTCCAAAATGTTCTCTGGTCTCGTTTGTGGTTGACAGTTCTCTGTTGCACCTATGACCACATCACTGTAGTCTAGATCCACGACGTTCCACTTCCTGGATTGCTCCGGTGTCGCAGGAAATTCCGCTGGATGCATGTCTTTTCGCCGATGTCCGTTTGCTTCTGCTTTCTCTGTGTTGGAATTTTAAATTCCGGTGTATTTCTGAGGACTATGGTTAACTGCTCCTCAGATCTCTGCAGGGTAAATCCAGACAGCTAGCTAGACTACAGTGGTGTGAAAAAGTGTTTGCCCCCTTCCTCATTTCCTGTTCCTTTGCATGTTTGTCACACTTAAGTGTTTCGAACATCAAACCAATTTAAACAAAAGTCAAGGACAACACAAGTAAACACAAAATGCAATTTGTAAATGAAGGTGTTTATTATTAAAGGAGAAAAAAAATCCAAACCATCATGGCCCTGTGTGAAAAAAGTGATTGCCCCCCTTGTTAAAACATACTATAACTGTGGTTGTCCACACCTGAGTTCAATTTCTCTAGCCACACCCAGGCCTGATTATTGCCACACCTGTTCACAATCAAGGCATCACTTAAATAGGAGCTGCTTGACACAGTAAGGTCCACCAGAAGATCCTTAAAAGCTACACATCATGCCGAGACCCAAAGAAATTCAGGAACAATTGAGAAAGAAAGTAATTGAGATCTATCAGTCTGGAAAGGGTTATAAAGCCATTTCCAAAGCTTTGGGAATCCAGCGAACCACAGTGAGAGCCATTATCCACAAATGGCGAAGACATGGAACAGTGGTGAACCTTCCCAGGAGTGGCCGGCCGCCCAAAATTACCCCCAAGAGCGCAGCGACGACTCATCCAAGAGGTCACAAAAGACCCCCACAACAACGTCCCAAAGAACTGCAGGCCTCACTTGCCTCAGTTAAGGTCAGCGCTCATGCCTCCACCATCAGGAAAAGACTGGGCAAAAATGGCCTGCATGGCAGAGTTCCAAGGAGAAAACCACTGCTGAGCAAAAAAGAACATCAAAGCTTGTCTCAATTTCTCCAGAACACATCTTGATGATCCCCAAGACTTTTGGGACAACATTCTGTGGACCGATGAGACAAAAGTGGAACTCTTTGGAAGGTGTGTGTCCAAGTATATCTGGCGTAGAAGGAACACTGCATTTCATAAAAAGAACATTATACCAACTGTAAAATATGGTGGTGGTAGTGTGATGGTCTGGGGGCTGTTTTGCTGCTTCAGGACCTGGAAGACTTGCCGTGATAAAAGGAACTATGAATTCTGCTGTCTACCAAGAGATCCTGAAGGAGAATGTCCGACCATCTGTTCGTGTACTCAAGCTGAAACGAACTTGGGTTCTGCAGCAGGACAATGATCCTAAACACACCAGCAAGTCCACCACCGAATGGCTGAAGAAAAACTAAATGAAGACTTTGGAGTGGCCTAGCCAAAGTCCTGACCTGAATCCTATTGAGATGTTGTGGTATGACCTTTAAAAAGGCCGTTCATGCTCGAAAAACCCTCTAATGTAACTGAATTAGGACAATTCTGCAAAGATGAGTGGGCCAAAATTCCTCCAGGACGCTGTAAAAGCCTCATTGCACGTTATCGCAAACGCTTGGTTGCAGTTGTTGCTGCTAAGGGTGGCCCAACCAGTTATTAGGTTTAGGGGGCAATCACTTTTTTCACACAGGGCCATGATGGTTTGGATTTTTTTTCACCTTTAATAATTAACACCTTCATTTACAAATTGCATTTTGTGTTTACTTGTGTTGTCCTTGACTATTTGTTTAAATTGGTTTGATGTTCAAACACTTAAGTGTGACAAACATGCAAAGGAACAGGAAATGAGGAAGGGGGCAAACACTTTTTTCACACCACTGTATCTGTCCAATCTGAGTTTTCTCTCGTACGACTAAAACAACTTTTGAAGGTACACGTGTTCCACCAGAACAAGATGCTTCCCGAGGCTATTTTGCAGCAGCTCCGTGCGGAGCTTAGCACCGCCCATGACAATTGTGATTGGTTTAAAGAAAGTCCACACAGCATTCCGGGATGGGAGAGAAACGTGCTCTGGTTTATTGGCATTTCTATAAACCAATCACAATCGTCATGGGCGGCGCTAAGACCTAAACCGCTGCAAAATAGCCTCTGGAAGGAAATTGTTTTGGTGGAACATGTGGACGTTCAAAAATAGTTTTAGTTGTGCAACAGAAAACTCAGATTGGACAGATAGTCTAGCTAGCTGTCTGGATTTACCCTGCAGAGATCTGAGGAGCAGTTAACCATAGTCTTCATAAATCCACCGGAGATTAAAACACAAAGGAAGCGGAAGGTAACAGACATCTGGCCAAAAAGGACATACGGCGGAATTTCTGGCGGCAACAATCCCGGAAGTGGAAGGTCGTGGATATATACTACTTGCCCTTTGATGCGCCACTATGCAAATTTATTTCCAGACCAGCCATAATTACCTACTCTGACCTCATACCGATCCCCCTGTTACATTCAAAGCTGTTCTCATCTGAGCCCTTATGTCCCCACCACTTTTCAACATGTGATGCCCTTATGTGACCTAATTAATCGTTAGTAACAGGTTTTTATTCTGCATCTAGATCAGTGTTTCTCAACGGGGGCGTTCAGAAGATGACGGGGGGGCACTGGAAGCAATATTTTGGAAAGGGGGGCGTTGAGGTGCCCTTGGGGGCCGTTGGTTTGAAAGCTAGTTTAAACTAAAGATTCACAATAACAATACATGTTTACAATTTAAACTACTAAAAAACAACATTAAACCTTAAATTAAATTAAAACCTGCCAGTTCACGGCACTGCGACAGGACGAGACGGGTATCATAACTCTTCTGTGCTTCTGTCAGCTTTGTTTGGCTCTGTGCTGCCTTCACGGAAACGGAACGTCAGAGCATCATCTTAAATGAGCTCTGTACTATGTGAAGCTGCGTTCAGATTAAAAAAAAAAGAAAAAAAGCAATCGCCACAACGTCCTGTTGTGTTCTTTAACCCCCCCCCCCCCCACTGTAGCACAAGTAGACTTTCTATTTCACAGTAACAGTTTTTCGTCAGATCATTTATAGAACACAATGTTTCCTACTGCACCTGTAGGCAGCTTCATTTCACGGAGAAAGAGAGAAAGAAAAGAGATGATCGAAAGATATCGACTGTGCTTTGTTGTTTGGCAAACATTTAGCTGTTTCACAAACTCCCAGGCAGTTCAGGGCTTGTGTTTGGTGTTTTAAAACTTTCTTGTGGAAGCGATAGAGGCAGTGATGTAACGGTTTACTGCAGGCTACAGGATTATCACACCTCCTCAAAACGCAGCGCGATATGGGGTTGCGTTTCTCCAAACGTTTTTTTCTGCTAACCCTTTACTCGCATGACAGGCGATAGCAAACCTATACTCTTCTAACCTGTACTAGTCTAACCTATACTCTTCTAACCTATACTAGTCTAACCTATACTAGTCTAACCTATACTAGTCTAACCTATACTCTTCTAACCTATACTCTTCTAACCTATACTAGTCTAACCTATACTAGTCTAAGGATCAACAAAGGGCTCTCGCTAACTTTCAAAGGTTGTAAACTTATTTCCATTCTGCAGTAGGTGTCGTTCTTCAAGTTGGATGTCGTTCTTCAAGTCATTTGTCATCACCAAAATACTTTTCTCTGTGTGTGTGTGTGTGTGTGTGTGTGTGTGTAATCCTTCTGCTTTTACCCCTTGATAAGTGCAGCTTGTTTTCCGTTGGAAGAATTCGATTATAGATTTAGATTTGAATGAAAAATAGATTTGAATGTTAAATTGCTGGCTGTTTCTGACTGGCTACTGTTAGTGTTTGTAATAATAATAATAATAATAATAATAATAATAATAATAATAATAATAATAATAATAATACATTTTATTTAAAGCGCCTTTCATGACACCCAAGGTCACTTCACAAACAAAAAAGGACATTCAAATAATAGTCATCTTATTAAAGGTGCTGAGGTTCACACCAGGGACATGCAGCAGGCCTTTGGATAATACCTAATTATAGTGTGAATGTTGCATATCTAGTCGTTCTGATTGGCTGCTGTTATTTAAATTGAATGTCAAATGGTTGCATTTAAAAAAAACAACCTGTAAATATATATAATTTCTATTCACGAGGCTTTTTTGATAGCTGGGAAACAAATACATGTGTTGTTGGTCATTCAATGATATGATTTTTTGATTATTTTTGATAACAATAGTAACAACAACAATAGGCCTATATTAGGGCGTAATCATTAATATTCGGGGCAATTAGCCTACATATTATTTGATGGGGGGCATTAGGGGCCTGGATAATGGACAAGGGGGCGCTGGCACAAAAAAGGTTGAGAACCACTGATCTAGATCCAATCAATACTGCAGAGCACTTCTTTCTTTCTTTTACCAATCAAACAACCAACCAACCAAGCAACATGCAGTGAGAGCTTAGAGTGGTGGTGCTGCATTAGGGAGTGGCTATTCATGGCTTTGACTCTATCCTGTATCTGCTCGCTAGTATGCCTGACTGTCTGTCTCACCACATGATGCAGAGCTAGATATCAAATATTAATTCCCTTGCCCTGGCTCAAAGTGTGTCTGTCCTTGAGTGTGGCTGACTGGATGCAGCAGGTTGAGCTATGGGAAACGCTGCAGAGCACTGGGAAACCACAGGGACAGGAGGACTACAGCTGTACAAAGGGTTGGATTCAAATCTATTCCCTCTGCTGTTTCTCTGTTACAGGATTAGGCAAGTTTATGAATTACTACCAATAATGTATTACATTTTTATTGCGCCTTTCTTCTGCTGCTATTTTCTTGCCTCTCTTTCTTTCTTTTTTTTTGGCCTCCTCCACTCAGCGCAGCAGGAGTGTGTCTGACACACATCCAGCTGGGAGACAGCGAGCTGCACTCTCTGGCTCGGCTCCAGGTTTGACCACTCGGGACAAAAGGCTTCAGATGCTTTTCGAAACAGACTAACAACCTGTCAACAAAAACTTCCAGGACCTCCACAACCATAGCCAGCCAAACTCTTTTTTTCGCCCTCCTCTATACCTCACTTCATACCCGGCCATCTCCCTATTAGTCTTCCCATATCTTTTATCCTTCCTCTCTTCTTGTTAAAGAAACACACAAAGTCGAAACTAACTCTTCGATGTTGTGCCATGTTGATTTCTGCGGCACCCAACGATGCCGGTTAAGAAACAGCGCTTGGCATAACCTTTCCTCGACAGAAGGCATGTTTGTTTGAGGCGGACTTCTGAAATGCCACTTCTTGTGTTCACAGCACCAGTCCCACTCTCCCTGTCTGCCAAGTCTTGACTGTTTATTCAGACTCTAAGGCCATGACTATTTCTAACCTGCCCTTCTCTGGCGCAGCAGTGAAGCAGCACTGAAAGCAGAGGCACTGGTGTTTAATTCAGCAGTGACCCAATTTACTGCATGCAGCCAGCTAGCCCTGTTAGACGCTCTTAGGAATTCTCCAGTGACACACCAGAAACGCAGCGCGCACACACACACACACACACACACACACACACACACACACACACACACACACACTCACACCATTCAAGCAAAGCAGATAGCTAGCTAACCCCATTTTCTAAAGCATGAAATACTCCCAAATTACACTACAGCTTCTATAATCCCTGACCTATACTATACCACTGTCAAATACTCAAATATGTTTATTTTATTGTGACGTGATGACCTCTCACACATGTGTAATGTAAGGTGCTGCTTGCTTGTTCTCCAATTGGTAATTGTCTTTTTTTCACCAAATAGGACAGCCAGGCATCACGGTCAGCTACTAAACAGCATCTATAGAACATTTCAGCTGCTTCACATTATCTAAGTCCTGGCCCTCCAGCCACCAACTCACCTCACCTGCAACTCCTTTAAGAAAACCCCATTATAAATAAAGTACAACAACCCTGACAACCACTCTCCTCACTAACCTCATAAATTGGCAACAGAGGAGGTGATGCAACAGCCAATAGCATCCTGTGTCTGCCAAATGAAACACTGTAGATGTGCCCTATTTGCTGAAATTACCATGATTTTACTGTCCAAATTGGCCCACGGAGGGAAATTATTCTGATGCAAAGGAAATGACCCAAACTCAAAAACGTCCTCTAAAAACAGCATGGAGGAGATGAGCACAGCACTATTTTAACAGCACTATTCTGTATCTGATTGCACCTAGTTTTCACTATCCAGCTCGGGGTGAGAGTAGGTGACGTTACAGTGCAGCGTATTCTTATCAACGGGTCCCTATCATATCGTACGGAAACCTATGCCTATGGTCAAAACACTCTCAAGTCCCCTTAAGTAGCACTTCCGCGGCACGAACAGCGCTTCCCTTGGTGACAGTCCTGTGTTTTGGGACCCATCCACCACCCTGACCTCCTCCCTATGCAGATTTTCATACTCTTACCCCTATTTTCCACTGGGCGCCTCTTCGCTGTGTTCCAATCGCGGCCATTCAAGTCTGCGCTTGATATTCCACCAGCCGCACCACGGCGCCTCCCAGAAGCGTGCGTGAAGCGGCTCGACGCTCCGCTAAAGATACGCGGCAGGTCTATTTTCACACGAGCCGCGGGCCGTTCGGACAGCGGGGCAGGAAGTGAAACAGCGAGAGCATCCAGTCAGGTATACCAAAAGACACCCCCCAATATCGTATATGTCTCCTCTACAACACCACGGACAACAAGAGATTCATCTTGGAGGTGGAAAAACATAATCCATCCATCCATCCATCTTCATCCGCTTATCCGGGGTCGGGTCGCGGAGGTAGCAGCTCCAGCAGGGGACCCAAAACTTCCCTTTCCCGGGCCACATTAACCAGCTCAGACTGGGGGATCCCGAGGCGTTCCCAGGCCAGGTTAGAGATATAATCCCTCCACCTAGTCCTGGGTCTCCCCCGAGGCCTCCTCCCAGCTGGACGTGCCTGGAACACCTCCCTAGGGAGGCGCCCAGGGGGCATCCTTACCAGATGCCCGAACCACCTCAACTGGCTCCTTTCGACGCAAAGGAGCAGCGGCGAAAAACATAATGGACATCACAAATCCCTTTTATCAGGACAACGCCAGAAAAGATAAGACATGGAGTTTAATTACAGGAGTGCTTGGAGTAGAAGGTAGATACTAGCTTAAAGTGCTCATATTATGCTTTTTGGCTTTTTCCCTTTCCTTTATTGTGTTATATATATTTTTTGTGCATGTTATAGGTTTACAAAGTGAAAAAGCCCAAAGTCCACCCCAAAGGGACTTACCATCTCCAACAGAAAACACTGTTCACCAACTGCTCCAAACAGCTCTATTGTAGTCCAGCCTTTACTTCGGTGACGAATGTGCGTCACTTTGTAACACACGTTATAATGCTCACCTAGCTGCTAGCGTGGCACGCCCTCATACTCTGCTTCTGACTAGCTAGCTGTGCTGACCTAGCTACTGTGCATCAAACTGCAACTCCCAACAAAGATGGAACAGAAGTGAGATGTCTCACTCTGTAGCTAAAACAGAGAGCTCAACACACAGGGTGAAAAGAGGAGCTGCAGCAATGCGCACTACAACAAAAATATGGTGTTTTTTGAAAATTAAACCACATAAACCTATTCTGGTACCACCTCTAAATACAATTATGAAACAGAAAATGAGCAAAATATGAGCACTTTAATAAACACGTGGTTGTTCTGTAAAGTACAAAGTAGAGACAATATAATCTGCGAGTCAGGCAGCAAGACACCCCGCTTCTGAGATGCTCCTGGTGTGGTATGGCGCTTGACAGAGGACGGAACGGAACGCAGCCGAAAAGCAGCACAGACGTGCCCAGTGGAAAATGGGGGTTAGTGTATACTGGGAGATCCGATCATAATTACTACGGCGAGTAGAGGGCGCTGCTTTACAGCAAACATCAATGTGGGGCTGACAATGATAAAAGTGTGGAATACATATGAATTACAGTGCATTACTTTTCGTAGCTATATGTTTGTTAAGTATGAACAGTATATGAGGACAGCCTGTACAGTTACACGGGGGTGGAATGTAACTAGGTACATTTACTTAAGTCCTGCACTTCAGTACAAATTTGCGGTACTTGTACTTTACCTGAATGTTTCCACTTTATGAAACTTCAAACTTCTACCCCACAATTTTTCTTAGGGGCATATTGTACAAAGTCCTTTTTATCCACACTCATCACACATCACATTATTCCGTCTAAAGAAAAGGTTTGGGAACATTTGGGAAATGTGCTTATAGTCTTGCAGACGGTTAAGTGAGAAGATCACTATCAGATCTGGCAAAATGACATATATTAATATGAAGCCACCAGTGTGCAGACCCAAGCAAGATGTTTCCTCCTGTTTCCAGTCTTTGTGCTAAGCTAAGCTAAGCTAATGGGCTGCTGGCTAAAGTTTCATACTTACCGTGCAAACTCAAATAAGCATATTTCCCAAACTCTCAGTCTTTTCCTTCAAGGTGTGTTTCCAAATCATTTATTTCCAACAAATAGAAATAGAAAAGGGAAGTCACAACGTATCATGGGATAGGAATAAGGTTGAAATCATTGACTGTCACCGTAAAAACCATGGACAAAGCTGCTGCGTCTGAAAATTAAAGCCAATTCGGAAGTGCCTTAAACCTGCATTCCATCTAATTTACAGCAGGGGGCGACTCCACTGGTTACAAAAAGAAGTCTGTTTCTCAAGTGTATGGGAAAATGACCATACTTCTGCCTTGATTTATTACCTCAATAAACATATTCATAATGAGTTTATGGTCTCAAACGCTACTTTCAAGTCTTCTTTAAAGGTGCTGTAGGTAGGATTGTGAAGATCCAGGACTTAGCCAAAAAATTGGAACATCGACAACTTCTCAGTCCCTCCCCCCTTTCTGCTGAAGCCCAAAACGGTCTCCTAAGCCCCTCCCCCCACAATAGAATGTGCATGAGCAGTGATTGACACGCACGACTGAGGTTTAGCAAAGCTTATCCATGGCACTGTGTACATTAAAATAGCTATAAACTTGTTTTTGGGTGTTGTCCATGTTTTCATCTTAAACTTAAACCCTCTCCATGATAAACTGTTTGTTTTCACTTTATCATAGTTAATTGGAACATTTGTTTCAGCGTTCTGCCAACCAAGCTAGCTACCGCTAAAGTTTGCAGATTTTCTGTACTGCCCTAGATGCAGATGAATGGTGCCAGTACCCGGAGGTCCGCGTAACCGTTGGTGAATCTCCACTGGATGACTTGCGTCAGAAGGTTTGAAAATCTGAAACTTTCCCCCTGTGGCGTTTAACCATAAACAACACTGGCTTGGCCGCGTCATCCTCCCCAGTGCCACCTTGGTCATCAAAAATCGGCACATCCGGTTGCAAAAAAACCCCAAGATAACAAAGCCCGTGTCGTCAAACTTGAGGTTGTAGGACGGCAGCTCACAAACCAATGGGTGACGTCACGGATGCTACGTCCACTTTTTGCAGTTTATGGTTGATATGTGTGAACCATTACATGATTTCTGAGCCTCTTAAGCCAAAAGTTACTTCTAGCTGAAACTGCCAACACTGCCCAGTGCAGCTCTGATTATGTATGTCTCCTCAGGTGAATTCAATTCCATTGTATTGTTGCATTTGGATGATGAATTATGGAAATCACACACACACACACACACACACACACACACACACACACACACACACACACTGTGTATCAAATCAGTGAAAGGGCTTAGGTAGAGAACCTGCTGGCTGTCTCGGTCTTTTCTTGTTCTTGTTTGCTTTCTACGAGTCCCATATGACTCTCTTCAAAGAGATAATAGGTCGTTGTTATATTTAGCCATTTTTACTGACAGTCTTTGTTACATAGCCTGCTGTGTTGTTTTAAGTACAATGTAATAGACTCATGCAAACCTGTGTCACAGTTAATTCAGATCTGCCTGTCAGCTGGGGATTGATATTGGAGTTAGACTGCAAATTGAAATGTTACTTCTGAAAGTGGATCCTGACAGTTCCGATTGTCTGATTAAATCATGAATGAAGTAACAATTGCTACACGCGCGCACCGAACAGTTGATCTAGAATTGTTAAGAAAAAAAAAAATCTTCCTCCATATTAGACAGAATGAATGAATGAATGAAACCCTGCTTTATTTCCTAGCAGGCACGTGCACACATTGACACCAGATTAGACTTTGTCGATTCCTCTCTCTCTCTTCCTTTGCCGTTGGTGATTAACCTGGTGAATACTAAAAAGTCTTTGTGTGAACTGATTATTTTGTTGAGTATATATTAAATCTATTAAACAGTTGCGTAAGGGAAATAAGATAAATTGGTATGGTAGTCAGAGTTGTGTTAATATATTTAACGTTTAGTTTAAATTTCAAATAAATAATTATTTATGAACTATTAGGCCTTTTTTCTTCCTTGAGCTCCTGCCGCCCAAAATGTCTGTGCACGTCCCTGTTTCCCAGTAATGTCATGTCATTCTAACACCCAGGAGTCATAAACAGCATGGCATTTTCAGACCTTTTCTTTCATCAACGTTCTTCATTTTCAAAATACCACACAGGAAATCAACTACAAAGCCTCTCTGTTCAGCCAATCATGGAAAAAGGCAGATCTGCATAATTGCAGTGCCATGTGTAGTGTCAAATTACAGATGGTGAAAATGCCAGCAACCCACCTCGTCCTTTTCAGGCAGAAGTGATTCAAGATTTGATTCACTTTTGTCAACAAGACACATTTCTTGCCTGATATAAGTTACTGTGTCACTGTCAAATAAAAAAGACTGGCTTTGCTCTGATCACTTACTTTGTGTTTACTGATGTGTCTATAACTATGGATGATAATCCAATATTACATTCAGATGTGGAACTATTGAACTAATGTAACATTATTCAAATGAACAAATTACTTTTACTTGCGCAACATGGGACGTCCTGCACAAACCCGCCATGTTTGAACAGCCAAGCTACAGTCAATTGCAACTACAGTTTCTTTATTCACTCCACGCAGATTAAAAAAATAAATAAATGATACGCAAACTTTATAGCAGTAAAAGCATCCCATTGGTTGAATTTACTGGTGCAAAAGCGTGCATGTATTGCTAGCTGGCTAGTCTCGCATTGCCAGACCTTCCTCCACAGCGCTGCGGAGGAGCGTCTGGCTAGTCCACACAGAATTCCGGGATGGGAGAGAAACGTGCTCTGGTTTATTTGCATTTCTTTAAGCCAATCACAATCATCTTGGGCGCGGCTAAGCACTGGGCAGAGCCCCGGTGCCGCTGCAAAAAGCCTCGGGAAGGAACTTGTTTTGGTGGAACATGTGTACGTTCAAAGGTTGTTTTAGTCGTGCAACAGAAAACTCAGATTGGACAGATAGTCTAGCTAGCTGTCTGGATTTACCCTGCAGAGATCTGAGGAGCAGTTAACCATAGTCCTCATAAATCCACCGAAGTTCAAAATTACAACACAAAGGAAGAGGAAGGTAACGGACGTCCGGCCGAAAAGAGTGACATCTGGCGGAATTTCTGGCGGCACCTCACCAACCCCGGAAATGAAACGTCGTGGATATAGACTACTAGCTAGCTAAAGAGGGACTGATATTGTAGTTGAACTTAATTTATCGTTACAACAGTAGTCATTACACGTTGGAAATAAAACGTTTGGGGCCACGTTATTCCTGACGGACGTGTATTGGCAGTGCACCGTTTACATGTGTTTTGCTTTGGCGTTTTATTGTCCTCATGTTGGGTGTTGTTTCCGTCGTGAGTAGGCTATTTGATGTTACAGTAAGAGATATTTAACATTGTCATTTGGTGGTCCTAATGTTGGTATGGTAAGATAGTCGTCACTCAGATCTTCATTGGTTGTGTGATTTTAGATGGCATTATTCGGCTGGTATTGGTAATCCATTGGTCACCGCAATCAAAGTGTCTCCGCTCTCTCGATCATGTGCAGTTTATTGGTTGTGCAGGTAAGGTTCAACATAATATAATATATATCTAGGGTATGTTTGGATTGCATTATTTAATTTTCCTGTAGAAATATTGGGCAACCCTTTCAGAATTTATATGCCAAAAATCGCCACTGATACCTATTATCTTTGATTGGTGTGTCAGGCTTTGTCGAGCCAGCTAACTCAAAAAAGCCTCGCTCTATCGAACTTGCGTCGTGGTACGTTTTTTTTATATACATGTAATCATGTTTGTTTCTAAAGAAGTTATTGGCCCCCGTCTCTCCTCTCTCTGTCTTTCTTGCTGTTAATAATTATTTTTTGGGGCGCTACATGATGGGTTGTCATAGCAACAAGAAGAGGAGAATTGACCCTCCTCAGGCTCAGGATTCCACCATCTCTTTCTCCCTTTGTACACCATTACACACACACACACACACACACACACACACACACAAAACTCTTAACTCTCACTGACAAAGCAGGTGTGTGTGTGTGTGTGTGTGTGTGTGTGCGCGCGCGTGCGTGCGTGTGTGTGTGTGCGTGTGCGTGTGCGTGTGTGTGTGTGTGTGTGTATGAGGCTGCCAGGGAGCTGTTTCACCTAATAGATGAGGAACAGGACTGAGCTGTCAGCTCTTGTTCTTTTTCCCTATCCATCACTGTAGCCCACCTGGACCACACACACACACACACACACACACACACACACACACACACACACACGCAGGGATGGATGCATGCACACACATACTGTATTTAGATGTATACAATAATTTGGCAACTCCCCAAGTAGCATTGTTTAAACAGCTTCCTCAGCTGTTGACAGGATCTTCTTGTTGGCTAGCGTCTACTCTGCTAGTGTCTTTGAGCAAGACACTGGATTAAAGTACCTCACGGTTATTGATTTGTGTCCACACAATTCCACAGTAAGTATAAACAGATGTTCTCAATCACATTAACAAAAAAGGCTGCTCAGTATTCCTGATTAACACAACACCATCAACCACCACCACAACCTGATTTGTTTAATACATCTTCATTTCTTTTCTTTTTTTTAAAGTGCAACTTCTTATTTTTGGCTCATTGCTTTACTTTGTCTACAACAAGGGAACGCATCCTGCTTCTCTCTTTTTGCTGATGGAGATCACAAGCTGGAATGATTCGGAGACCTTTAGCCATTACCGCTAATATCTCAAAGAAAAACATCACGCTATTATTAACAGTCAAGAAAGAGAACCGGATTATGGGAAATAGAGGGAGAGACAGAAGGAGAATGGCATGCAGCTGAGGTCCATGGCTGTTATGCTAACCTGCAATTATGAGACTTTAAAGACTTTAAAGATGCCTGCTGAAAAACACTGCATTCACAAACTATGTTGTTGTAAAATCAGATTCAAAAGACCATTCACCAAACATGGCCACCCTAAAAAGGATAATGTGAATTTGGTTGGTTCTTGCATTCAAAAGGGTGATGTTTATTAAAGCAACATTGCATACCTATTTTACCTCAATATAACAGCTTCAAAATCATTTTACTACACTGACCTCTAAAAGGGGGAATGTTGCCTCTGTCATTCCCACTGCGGGCCCAGATCGCCTGTTTTTTTTTAAATTTCTTTTCTATTTTTTTAACAGAGAGAAATGGAAACATTTAATGTACCAATATATAGGATCCAAATTTGAAAGATCCTTTAGACATTTCTATTCCCAACTCATATATTTCTGCTGGGTTTTTTGTCAGTATAACATTTTCCTCCTCCACATACCCTCTTTTCATAAGGCTGTTTGTGTGTCTTCTATGAGAAGTTTTTATATATATATTTTTAATCGCCTGTTCTTGCACTATGCAACTTTTGCGAGTGGGTACGATCGGCCGGGAAAAGTGCTGTAAAGCTTTACAGAACCAAATCACAGATTTTGGGGGAATTGGAACATATTTTATGGACCAAATGCTTGCTGTTTTTCCCTCTGATGTTGTCCAGTTTCTGCTCGGCCAGTACAACATGGTGAGTCAATGTGTATTTAATGAGCTGCAGTAAGACATGCACAACCATCACTGTGGTCTTTCACATCCAACAGAAACATTGTTGAAATACCCAGAAAGGCGCACAGTAAAAGTTCATACGCAGCGAGTGTGACTTAACAAGCTGCTTCGTGTGCAGTTAGCATCACTCCTAATTTTTAATAAAACCAGAGATGTGGGGCATAATTTTTCTTAATGAGAAGGATATGAGTCTCTCTCCATCTCCTGAGTGACAGATGGTTCCCTGGTGTAAACAACTCAATGTTTGTCTCTCTGGATGAAAAGATGAGCCACAGTGGATGATCATCATTCACTCTTATCTATTTTCTGTCTCAGTGGAGAGTGGAATGATATGTAATCATCATCAATCTGCTGGCTGAACATAATAATGTTATTATTAGAGGAGTGTGACACAACACAATGGCTGGAATGGTGTGTGTGTTTGTGTGTGTATGTGTGTGGGGGGGTATCCTAATGATGAGTAATCTTAGGTGATGGCAGATAATAGCGCCGTGTCAGTGCGCTTGTGAGGATGATGCATTCAGGTGCCTGCCTTCGCCGCAGATCCTACCATCTGAAACCCATTGGCAGCCTCTCCTGCCTCCCATCAGCCTTGTGGGGAGGCCTCATTTGCACAAATAGTGTTTTATGGTTCCCGTTTCAGCCAGATATGCTCCTTCACCAGCCCGTAATTGACTACCATTGCCCACGACGGTGCGTTTTAATGCAGCGCGATGGTGTTTAATGGCAGATAATAGAACGTCAGCGCACTAAACGAGGTAATTCCTGTCCGTCATGACATCCCTCTTTGTTGTTAATGTTATCGCATGGCGCCCTGGTGGAACGAGTTTGCCAGGGAAGCTGTCCATGTTGTGTTAATGCATGGACAGATTTGTTTTCATTACAAGCATCATAGTATCTTCTTTTAACTAAAACAAAAGCGCAGTAGATGTGAGCAAGGAGATGCTACTATTTATTGCCTCTGACTACAAGGCAATCATTTTCACTGGGCATGGGGGGGAACATGTCCCCTTGCTTTTGTAAAAATCCTGTCTCCACAATTTTACTAATTCAGTTTGATTTACCCACTAAAATCTCTTTAGAAGTGTAATTTATTCATGTCCAGCTGCTATAATCCAGATGAAACAAGAGAGGAATTGATACAAATGTTAATAATGTAATATGTAATGATTAATTGATTTCATTTTTCCAAGTAACTTGCACAACATTTTCTCAGCTTTTTTTGACTTGACTGTTTTTTTTTTAAATCCTTGACTCTTTTTTAATTTTAAACCCTTGACTGATTATAATCAAGAGATAAAAAAAAATGCACAAAACAAAAAGGTGTCCCCATCCCTTTCATAATGTAGTTTAAGGTGTTGCTGTAAGCAAACACAAATGTAATCACCTGCTGAGCAAATCCCACTAGAGCTCAAACCTCGAGATGTTTAACTATCAGGGAACTCCGTTCACAACATCAGCCTTCTCATTAGGCTACCAGCTGCAGCTTGTCAGCTCAACAGTCAGATGAGACATTTCACCAAAGTCTAACCAGATGGTTGAGACAGTGCCTGAATCGGACCAAAAAACGGTGTCAGGACTGCAGTTGCATGACATCATCCTCGCATGTGTCTTGGATAGATTTATATCTTGTAGGGGTTAGAGCTGGGCGATATGGAGAAAATCAAATATCACGATATGTTTGACCAAATACATCAATGTCGATATTGCGGTGATATTGTAGGCTTGACTATTGGTGCTTTCACAAAATATTTCTACAGTTACATTTTTGATAATAATCATCAGTAATGTGGATGTAATGACTAAGTGGGTAAAGGCAAATAATAGAACAGCTAGAACAGTCTGGTAAGTTCAGAAAATGACATCACTATACTGTAACGAAGCCTTTAAAACCAGCACCAAGACTTATTTCATCACGATATTACGATATCCAATATTTAAGGCAATATCCAGCCTCATATATCAATATCGATATAATAGGGATATAATATCCAGCCCTAGTAGGGGTGACCCCAAACAGTTGACTATTCAATCTAAAACAAGTCAAAACGCTGCAGTGTCTGAAAATGTGGTCATGAAACAAAGGACCATTCCATTCGGGCTACAGTATATGAGGGTGCTAAATGTCTGACTTTACATGGAATTGCTTAGTTTCTCCCAATAAATCCTGATATATAGCCTATTTTGATATAAATAGCCATAGACAGTCAATGATATCAGCCTATTAATATTACTGTTAATAACAATTAGAAGTAAGGGTGTTCATGTTAACAAAAATCAGAAGGACTGGTGAGCCACTGGTTACAGACGACACAAAGTGCTCCACAAAAGCAACGATAACACTTAACAGGATGAAATGGCATTTTAGTTTACAAAGAGTTTCACATAGCCAGTACTTGGCCTGCACAGAGTAATGATTAATAGAGCTGTAGAAGCGTGTGACAGGTTAAAAAAAAAATAATAATAAAAAATGATGCTAGAGTAGAGATGGGGAGGGGAGGAAATGAGAGACTCGGGGAGTTGAACTCAATGTGATGAACAAATAGATGGAGGAAACGAAAGGAGGAATCAGAAAGAAAGTGAAACAGGAGAGAAAATGAGAACGTGTTTGCTTCCCTTTGCTCCCTATTCTCCAGGCCCTCTCTCTGTTTTCCACACCGAACTCTCTCTCTCATCTTCCCTATCCTTCCTTCCCTCCTCCTTTCCTCCTTAAATGCAACCAACTATCCACTCCCTCCTTCCTCAAACAGAACTACGGATGAAAAACTCCCCATTTTATTTCCACAGGGAATTCAAATGTTTCAATTATATTTCCACCCTATCCCCCCCCCCCCCTCTCTCTGCCATGCAACGCTGCATCCTCATAAAAGAGAAGATAATAGGGGAAGGGAGCGGTAGAGAAGGATCAAAGTTTACCTTTATTCATTTTTTATCAGCGAGCAAAGCCGATGGGCTGAAGGAGGATGAGCAGCAACGAGGCAGACTGTTAACAAAGCACACACACACACACACACACACACACACACACACACACACACACACACATACACACAGTGTGGATCTACTCTGGTAGTGTTCAGTAAATGGCCCGAACAGCTTGACAGATACACACACGCATTATCTAACTATACATTGACAGCTAAGACACTGGGACCCCGGCAGCAGTCCTAGATAACATTTGTTCATACCAATTTAGAGACAGTTAGAGTATTCTTTTGTCAACCTGCCCTGTGGCGTTTTCCTTTGATAAACCTGAGAGAGTTCGTAAAGAGCAGGAGATACTGTGTATACTGCCACCTCTACAACACCAGCGGAAGACATAAATCTGTGGGCAGGCATCTGATTTCCGTGTGTAAACATAATAGACGGCGTATTGGCAGAGTGGATTGATCAGGCTGATTATACAACTATAAGTACATCCTCTTATGCGTGTCGCGCAAAGTCATATGCTGTATTCCATTTCCTGGGCAGCATTTGTATTGATCTGGAAACAACACATGAGAAGTCATTGATCAGTCAATTTTTTCATAAACGAGTTTTATTTTTGATGTTTTTTTATATACACTCTTGCACCTTATTTTCATGCAAAGTACAAGTCTTAATCATTGATGTGTAACTCAAAAACTGTACTGTACTTTCCAGATTATGAATTGTGATGAAAAAATATGTAGGCTACGCTCTGCCATTTCTCCTCTACTGTAACTTGTGTCACTTAGGGCTGACCACAAGACACCCCTCTCCCCCTCCCCCACAAACAATTAGTTCAGGGTCCTGCATTTATTTCGATACGCTGTTATGTTACGAGGATTCACACTCATTAAAGTTTTTTGTCAAGAACACACAATGCCTGTCCAAGCTGCCGGGTGTGACGCCACTCACTACTTTCACACAGGGAAACTGATAACAGACTCATTTTTTGCCTCAAGACGACAAATCGAAAAGCAGAGGATGAAGTATGTTGCTGCGACTGAATTTATATGAGCTGCTGATATCACGTCAGCTGAAAATGGAATTTCTGGCCTTTAACTTGACAAGTGTTTTGTCTGTGTGGTCATCTTGGCAGCAGTGTGAATCAGTTTAAGCTGTTTAAATACAAGAGGGATGTGCAGGGACAGCCAGCGAGCTGACTTGTCACTGCATCTATCAGTGAGCCTCCTCTGTGGTGGAACTGAACACAAACGATGTCAGAATAGATTGTTCTTCTCAATCTTTGCATAAGAATGTCCTGCAGTTAGAGCTGGGCAATGTGGAGAAAATCAATCTCACGATATTTTGGACCAACTACATCGATATCGATATTGCGACGATGTCACAAAATATTAACACGGGATATTTTTGATAAATAATCATCAGTAATGTGGAAAAGTGAGTAAAGGCAAATAATAGAACAGCCAGAACAGTCTGGTAAGTTCAGAAAACCACATCACTTTACAGTATTGTAGCCTTTAAAAGCAGGAAAAGACAACCAGGCTACAACAATAAGGGTTTCCCGAAGGCCCGGTGCAAGTAAAACGCCACGTCTGGCAAGTAAATATAACAACCCACTTGCCCATTCGGCCATCATCGTGTCATAAATTACGTTATCGTTCTCTTGACCCCGTCGGAGAACGTTTGTTGGATCATTTGGTTTGAATGTGCCCGTTGGCCAATCAGGAATTGAGTTAGTGCTTGATGCTTTTGACATTTATTTTTTTGTTGACATTTGACCTTTTTTTGTTGACGTTTGTTTTTTTCAGCGGGTTTTTTCTTTTGGCGTTCTTTTCAACGCTTTTGATGTTTGATTTAATGTTTTTTTTGTTTTTTTTTACATTTATTTGGATTCTTTCTTTACGTTTTTGATGCTTTTTGACAATTTTTTTCTACGTTTATTTTCTCTACGCTTTTAATGTGGGGTTTTTTTTCCGGGAAAAAAACAAACAATTTGTATAGGGGCCAGTAAAAATTGCCTCGGGGCAAGTAGAAGTAGTTTTTTTTTTACTTGCCCAACCCGACAAGTGAAAAAAAAAACCTTTAACGTTTAACTCTGGACAACACTTATTGTCATATTAGGATATCCAAAATTTAAGACGATATCTAGTCTCATAAATGGATATCGATAGAATATCCATATATTGCCCAGCCCAACCTGGAGAGTCTGTTTAATATGAAGAATTCAAATGTATTTGTTTTGTTCATGTGCCTATTCCTATTCAGGGTCAGTGGGGACGGGAGGCTATCCCAGCATGCATTGGTTTTGAAGGGAGAGGAACACAATGGAAGAAAACCTCATTCAAACTCTGATCTTTACGTGTTGAAGCAAACAGTAGCCAGCTCCATACAGAGAGAACCCGGTTTGGGATTTAAACCCAGGTCGTTTTGGCTGTGAGGCAAGGCTGCAAACCACTGACCCGTGCTACAATTAGAATTTTGAAAACAATTCTCTGCTGGGTGTATGTCTGTACGTAACAGATGTTGTACGAGACGCCAGCTGCGAGGTGAATATTAAATCTAACTTGACAGTAAATCAGTGAAGTGTGTCGGTTATATGGGAGCAGCTGTGACGTGAGAGCACAGGCATGGATGCAGGTGTGGAGGGAGGCAAATATCAAAAATTAGTAAGTAACTAAGATCAGGGGTGACAGTGATAGCAAATATGTATATGTGAGACTGTTTTATCAGGGAGTAGTTGCACAGTGTAGTACAGCAGAGTCACAAGGGTCAGGGCACCATATACCATATACCATATACCATATGCACACTTACAATAATTGAAAAGAAAACATTTTTACAAACACATGACAATGACCACTTTAGTTACTCATGACCATGAGGCAGTTTTGGGGCTTAACTTGAGCTGCAATTATCTTCAACTTTGCTTGTTTAGTCTGAGCAGGAGTCCAAATCCAAACATACTAAGCTTATTATCATATTTGCCCATAAAAAGCAGCAAGTCTGTATATTTGTGAAGCTAGAACCAACAAATGTTTGGCAATTTTGCTTAAACAAGACTAAAGGCCCCTGTGGACCAAATGCGGCAACGGTACTGGTGCGCTCTGCGCCACGACCGCTTTGCGCCGCATGAGCAAAAGGTGAGTGTAGGGGGAATGCCGGCCGGCAGATGCACTGATGCACAGAACATTTTATCACTCAGCTCAGTATGTCCTCAGATTGGGCAACACCTGAGTGCAGCTACCCACACTCCTCAGCAAAGTGCTGTTAGTCTTGTGTGATGGAATTTTTTTTGGGGGGGCAGAGGTAGGAGGTGATTGGGGAACCTTGGTGTCATGGCAACAGCAGCACATAGAGTCTCAGGGGAGGAGAACAGAGGGATGCTGTAACCAGGGGCAACTAAGTGGTAACTAGGGTTACTGTTGCCTTGATCTGAGAAGAGGTACACTGCTTGTTCAGTGCTTTATCACAGAGTGCTAAAAAAGGGCAAGAAACTTAATTTGTACCTTCATGTGCAGTAATGCTTGGCTCTGTTATGATTAATTATCTCTAAGCTCTTTCATTAGTTGGCAGGGTTCTATATGCATCTATATGCATGCGTATTAGGGGTGGAACGGTACATGTATTGGTATTGAACCGAAACGGTACGGGCGTCACGGTTCGGTGCATGAATTTCCACAATACACGGTATAAAAATAAATAAAACTTGCGTGCAAATTAATTAATGTAATGCGGAACTACGTTTAGATACGCGGGTTCTTTAGGGACACCTAATCTGTAGCCCCGCCTTAGCTCTGAAGCTGTTTGGCGCGCTGCCTATGTAGCCAATCTCTGCCTATGTATGCAGTTTTAGCGAGTCAGAGATAGCAGCACTAAGGATGAGTATGGCGAGTGGTGGCGACCCACAGGAGTTAGAGGACCAGTCAGTTCCGGTAGTACAGGCGAGAGAGTGGTGGATAAGACTGCTGTTGTAGATTAGTGGTACTTTTCCAGCGTTGCGGCTCCGAACCGTAACGTTAGTTGGGACAGTTAGCCTTGTTTCTTTAGGCTAACTATATTAGCTTTAGCCAGGCAGGGAGCAGCTTTCTGCGGTGAACAATGGCCGGGAGACGCCGTGAGAAAGTTGCATTAATCAGGTAATGTAGTTCGTCTTTGCAGAGAACAGAGATGCTGTATTTTCTGTTTTATAGCTGACTGTCTTATTTTGTTTACAAGTTACAGATGGAGTCTGGAGATGATTTGGGATACTTATTGTTTACATCTTACTTCACACACTTCAGGCTATTGCAGCTAGCTCAGGGGAGAGACTGTATGACACTAGGTGGTACAGCCTGAGACATCAGTGTTTCCATAATTCCAAATTATGTCATTTTTTACTCTGACACCCCCCCCCCCGCCACAAACTGCTTTCGAATCTGTGGGAAACCCTGGACATGCACAATAAAAAAAAAAAAAATTTGCCTTCTGCATTTTTGTTTTGCTTTTCCCTCTATTGTACCGAACTCGTACCAAACCGTGATGTCTGAACCGAGGTATGAACCGAACCGTGACTTCTGTGTACCGTTCCACCCCTAATGCGTATGGTAAGCTCTGTAGTCCCAGTGATTAACAGTTCGAGAGGTTCACCAATGTTGTGTAACAGATAATACAAAGCAAAGTTTGGAAATCACAAATAAATGCAGTCACTGTTTGAGTCTACTTCATCCTGATTGATTCCCCTAAGAGACCTTTAGGCAGAGTTATTATGCACATGACAGACACACACACACATAGACACACACACACACACACACACACACACACACACACACACACACACACACACAGACGAGGCCACAGTGTTAATTATGAGGTACGTAAATGTCATATCTTAAGTGCCCCTTGTGCTTTCTGACTCCTAACAGAAGACCCCCACTCTTCCAATAATACACACAGATGGTGTGCTGTGCACAGATACTAATCAGAGTACACACACCCTCTCCTGAGTGGCAGCTCCCCACTGCTGCTCATTAAGAGTGAAAAAGTCAGAAATTAGCAACCGCTGCTACAAAGATTCTCCCCCAATATGAAGCTCAAGGAAGAACAAACACTGGGCAGCTTTGCCTCTCATCATCAGCACTGCCAATCATTGACTGTAGTTGCGTTCACTATGGTAACCCCACAGCTTTTCGATGCTGTGAAGTGCTGTGGCAGGTACTTCCTCTGCTAATAAGGGTCTAATCCAGCAACAAGCAGAAAATCCACAGCGAGATAATGGATGCTGCTTCCAAAACCTGCATTGTCGGATGTCACATGCTTCATTACTTTTCTCCTTCAAAACTGACACATCATTAAACTGCGCTGAGATTGTAACTGGAGGATGAAACGCATTACAGGCTGATTTCATTCTGTTCAGTTGTGACTCCGTAGTTGTCCTTGCAAGCAATGAACAAATGTGCATCAAGAAAATTAATAGTGACATTATAAATATACTGTAGAAGACATTCACACTTGTTGCTAAGTTATCCTGAAAAGCTAACTGAAGTGTCATTGTTTTTTACCTTTATTATTCAATCTGGCTTGGGCTCCATTATTGTGGATCAACGGCACAATTCGCAAACAAGTGCACCTGTGGCACACTAAAATCCCAAATGATCTGTCATAATCAGAATAAAATCTCTTTAAAATGTTTGTGTGATTGCGTGTCAGCCAGTTTGAAGGATGTAGAGGGATGTGAAGCACACGCAAAACATGGATAAATAGCATTTGGGTAATTTTAGACAGTTTTAGTTTGGGTGTGCCTTTACCAAATGAAGTGCTGAAAGTATAGCAGTACAAGTGGGTAAATGCAGATTGGCGATACACAGTTATTCCTGGTACCTATATTGCAGATCACCTGTGCTTCTTGCCATGAACCTTTAGCAACCTGGATCCTATTTTCCCATGTTTTTTGTGTCCAAGTGACTGATAAGAACAACAATTTTTGAAATTGGTCCACTATTAAGCAAAACCGCTGCAGTCGGCAGTGGGGAAACAAGCTGTAATGTAACATTAATAGGCAATTGTGCACTTCAATTTACGTCTACTATGAAAAATAGTCTTGGTTCATCTTTCCACTGTTCCAACAGTCACCACTCTGGTTGTTAATTTACCCATTTAGCTTGGGAAATATGCTGGCTTTACACACTAAAAGTATTGTTTATTTAAATAGAGTCTGACAGGTTTGGTGATGGCGTTTTCTGGGCTGTTTCATGTTAAACAAGAAGGATCTTACTCTTTAACAAAAAGGCCTATGTCTGTAGGGATCCTTTCCACAATGTCAGACACTGAGCTTGTCAGACTGGTTACATTGTAGCCTGTTTCGCAGCTGATTATTTTTTGGGCTTTTCCGCCTTCCTTTTGACAGGACATCTAGGTGAGAAAGAGGAGAGAGAGGGGGAAGACACACAGGAAATCGTCACAGGTCGGATTCAACCCCTGGAGGCATAAACCTCTCAGTACATGTGCGCCTGCTCCACTGAGCCAACCTGGCCACTGAGGTTCATGCCTCAACGCAGAAGGTCCAGGGTTCGAGTCCGACCTGGGACGATTTCCTGCATGTCTTCCCCCTTTCATTGCTTTCCTATCATTAAAGGCAGAAATGGCCAAAAAAATAATCTTTATAAATAAAAAATCGACATCCACCGAGCCAAAATGCTTATGGTATCATTAGTTAGCTCGTTCTTGATTCGTAACTGCGTCGCGAGTTATAGGAGCTTAGGAGCTTCATGGAGACAGCTGCCCTACAGCTGTCAGAGTAGCTTCGACTTCATATATTACCTTCTAATAGCTGTATTCTTGTAACGTGACAATCTGCAAGAAACAGGTTTGCTTATAAATCACCAAAATAGCGGTGACGGCACCGTTTGGCTTAGTTATCAATGCTGTTAGCATCGTGGCTAACACTTAGTTTCGGCTGTGCTGTCTAACATGATGTCATTGTGCTAACCGAGTACCGTTAGTCTTTACAACAGAGTACGCGTCAATACGCGTGTTAGATAATGTTTCATTACAGAGTTCTCTGTTGATTTGTGTTTGTCGCTGTGTGCTCGTAGTGGAAATCTGATAGTAAACAGAGAGCGGTGTGTCAGAAATCCAATGCGCCATGACGTAGATCGCCTTCAAGGCCAGGCTAACGTTGGAAGTCCCTCTAGGGGACGGAACGTGTAACAACAACAACATGCTTATAGTCGAATTGGCAATGCATAAGCCTGAGTAGTATAGTACATATTAATAACAGGCTGCATTTGAGCATTAAATACTCAAATATTATTAGAATATTTAAAAAAATAACACATGAAATTTGAATGGTATTGTAGAGGAAGATTGACAGCTCTAATATATATATATATATATATATATATATATATATATATATATATATATATATATATATATATATATATATATAAATAAATCTGTTCTGGAGGACACACTACAAAACGGAACTCATCACTGTCTGTTTAGATTCTGTGTGTGTGTGTATGTGTGTGTGTGTGTGTGTGTGTGTGTGTGTGTGTGTGTGTGTGTGTGTGTGTGTGTGTGCTTGAGAGAGAGAGGTTTAAAAGGTCACATCAGTGAATCAATGATTGCTTTTTCACACCTTGGGCACTTCAGTTGAGAATCTGCTTTGCTTTGTTCCTGATGACTTGTTTAGATTCATAATTTCCTTGGCCTTTGGTTTCAGTCTTTTCCTTTCTGCTAACATCAATCAATAGTCCGATGACTACTGTGTAAAGGTTCAGGCTTGTTGACTCCACAAGATTTGCAGGCCATTGAATATTTGATGCTTTGGTCTACACCAGGGGTTTGTCACTCCTATTATAATCCTTGTTTTACCTCACTTGGGAAAACCATAGTCCAAGGCTGGATTACTTGGACAATGAAGAAAACTGAAAAACGTGATATGACTCTTAGGCAGTCTGAGTTATGACTCCAAAAAAGAGTACATATTTTGACACAAATTGCAATTGCTATTGGGCAGCTTGAAGTAACTGCCACCCCCTTCAAATCTCCTCAGTTTGAAAACCTCTGTTCTACGCTGATATGCGCCTTTAAAGTGCCATATCTGACCAAAACCCCATTTCACATCGCGTTTCATAATCATCTACTTCTGTGAATCGGTTTAGTTCTCCTATTGTCTGTCCTTCCTTGTCTCTGTTACATCCATTGGTTACACACTGGGAGCTCTATCTGCTTTTGAGAGGCGATAAGGAGCTAAAGGAAGGATGGAGAGAGAAAAACGCGGGTAGAAGAGACACGATTACACAGGCATGGGGAAGAAACTGTAGGATACTCTAACTGAGAGAACAGTAGAGGGAAACACAGCGAGAGATAAAGGGAACAGGGAGGGATCAAAGTTGAATATGAGGGAAGAGTTGGTAGGAAGGGGTAGAGAATATATACTGTAGAAGGGGGTCCAGTGAGGAGGGACATGGAGGAGAAGGAGAAAGAGAAGGGTGAGGGTGCCAAATGCCCACTCATCCCACAGGCGGCTCAGCTTTGTTTCAGCAGTGCTGCCAAATGTGGATAGCTTCCACATGAGCACCGAGGCCCGGTTTAAAAAGCCTTGGTGCAGCTTGCTCTGCAGAGAGGGAGAGAGATGATGGTGGAACGGACAGAAAGGAAAGATAAGACTAGAAGTATAATAAAATATCTGAGGTACACAAAAAAAAACTCCACAAGATAAAAGACTTCTATTGTATTCTACTCTGGCTGTGTATTGGACTGTTTTTTTTAAACGCTGCGCCCAAATCTAACCTTCCTCTCCTTCTCAATCCTTAAAAAAACATGTTTATGAAGTACAATTCTGTACTTTAAAGATTTCCATTTCAGCTCTGTGCTCTTGCAGTTCTTATACCGTAAAAATATATCAAGTGAAAGAGGCAAAAAGAGGTAGCATTGATCCCGACTCAGTGGAGGGCAGAAAGCTTCAGGTGAGGAAAACGTCTTCAAAAAAGGAGTCTTAACTCCCAGCCTTTGATCCAAATCCAGATGACCAAGACAGTGAACAAAGAGACTTCAATCCTCTCTGGTCGCCTCCCTCCCTCGCTCTTTCTTCTGTAGGCCACCAAAGGAGCCTGACATAATCCTTTTTACTTTTCACTTCGCTGTTTCCTTCACATCACTCCTCCACCGCAGCATTAACTCATGCACACTGAAAACTACAGGTGCCATGTTATATCATGCAAAACCGGGTGTCCGCATAGATACTATTTAGTTATATTAAACAAAAAAAGTCACTCTCTCTGATCCCTGCAAATTCAAAGAAACGGTCTGAGTATGCCGATGACTTGGTTATGTTTTCTCCCTGCTATATGCTGCCAATAGTGTGTTCACTTGACAATCTGATGAATTAAATATATGTAAGTAGTAGGGATCAATGCAGATAACCGATATTTGGAACCGATATGCATTTACAGTGAAAATTAAAAATTTTTTTTGTCAAAATTAGGATTTTGGGGCGCCTGGATAGCTCACCTGGTAGAGCGAGTGCCCATATATAGGGCACCCGTACATATACGTTTACTTCTCGCCTTTGCTGCATGTCATTCCCCCTCTCTCTCCCCTTTCATGTCTAAGCTGTCCTGTTCAAATAAAGCCCTAAAATGCCCCAAAACATCATCGTAAACCTTTTTTGGGAATGTTGAAAACTCCAACACAAAACTTTGTTTAAATGCTTTAAGCAATTATTTAATAAACTTGAAACTTTCAACATAATACCCAGTAAACGATAGTCAGAGAGTGTTGTGGGCGGGACATTAAGTCAGACTCCGTGGTGAGTGAAACCGAAGCAGACGGACAGACACAGAGCTGTAGCCGAGCCAAAGTAGCGCACTTTTTAACGAATTAACTTTATCGCTTATCAGGCGAATAAAACGCCGATACAGATAATCTGCAAACTGTCAAAAAACGACCAGGTAACACAGTCACTCCCACTAGCCACTTGGACGGGTTCAATAACTGTGGAGAACATGGTGGGGATGTGAACAGGAGACGCTATGCGGCAAAATGTAAAAGGTGTAACAAAATCAGCAGACCAGACACTACACACTAGAGAAAACCTGACGATGAAACCAAAAGGAAGACATGACCAAGAAAAACAAAAAACTGTTCAACGAAAAGTGGAAGTCAGGTCGAGTATGGCTGCTATATGATCCAGCAAAGCACTCTGTCTGGCTCATTAAGTCTAACATGGAAGCTTGGTGGAATTAGCAAGCTAGCGTTAGCTAGCCAGCCGGCTTCTAAATAAATACAATTTATTTTATTAGTTTATATTTTAAAGTTCGAAGCTGTAAGCAGTGGGATGGGTATTATTTCTGTGTTTCAGCCCCATACAGACTTAAGTAAAGTAATTTCAGATCAACCCGCCTGTAGCCAACACACACTGGCTGAGTGTGGAAGAATACAACTTTTTTTATCGCCTCTGACTTTCTCTGCAATCACTCATTTTGAATGTGAATGCCAATCATGTGTATATATGTTTATTTTGTCAGATGGGTTTACAAGTATGAGATAGTGATTTGATTGATGGATGGATTGATGGATGTGTGTCATTTTGACACATGTAAATGGAGTTTTAGGTTTAGTGTGGGCATCGTCTTACTCCAAGGTTATTGATCTCAAAACTGGATCTACAGTCACAGTGAGGAAGAGGCAGAATATTGGGCAGCTGACAGCAACGACAACATACTTGGTGTCTGCAATTTAGTTATAAAATAGTTTAATTTAAGGAAAACAATGCATTGGTTTTTTCCAAGAAAAAGTAACATAATAGTACTGTAAGAGCACATCCTGACTTGCTTCGTGTCCTACAGCAAAAACACTTTCCTGTGCGATTTTCCCTCCATCTCTGTCACTCCCAAGGAACTTCCCCTCTCTTTTTCGTCTCTTCTCCGTCTCCCTCGCCGCACGGCACTCTGGGGCTCGTTAGCACCGGCGTCAGTGATTAAAGAGCGCAGGTAATTAGATACACATGACACCATTCTGACTGACTGGCTGGCTGATGAGCTGCAGAGTCTACCGGCAGACGAGCCCAATGTTTTACTGTTCACAGTCAAAATCCTTCCCACTTATTAGTCCAGATAGAGACTTGTACATGCATAACTGATCATTTGAGTGCTGTGCATGGTATTCTTTAAAATGAAATGTTAGTCTCACCAGAGACTCAAATATTTAGGTATATATGGCAATAAAGCATGCATGTTTCTATATTCACAAGGTTGTTTCAGCAAGACATTTGTTTTCCCATTGTGGACATTTTATCACCTATGGACCAGTCATCTTTGGCATTTATCAGTCTGCGTCTGCGTTATCCATGGAGCTAGAACCTGGAGTAGATTAGCTTAGCTTAGCATAAACACGAGAAGCAGGGGGAAAAATCCATCCAAATTTAAAAAATAAATACAACTAGCAGCCCCTTAAGCTCACTAATTCACATGTTCTATCCCATTAAAAAATGGTAAATATGGCAGTTTGTAGTGTAACGGGAGCTATTACATTAACTGGTAAAATAAAACATGGGACAGAGTAAAAACTTGCTGTTTCACCTGCCTATGCTAAGCTAACCGGCTACTGGCTGTGGCCTTATATTTATCATACAGACATGAGAGTGGTATCAAGCTTCTCATCCAGCTCAAGGCAAGAAAGCCAATAGGCTACATATATTTCCCAAAATGTCAAACTATTCTTTTAAACTTCAAAGTGATGACGTCGACCTTAAAAACAGGTTTAAGGGAAACAGACCGCTAACAGAGATGTAATCCAGCCTCTCTTTTTAAACCCTGTGCAGCAGTGAATCAGCTGGCTCCTGTTGAATAAACCATGAACTAAATGCTCCGGTACGGGCCATCATGCTGTCTGTCTGCAAGGCCTCATCTCTCACTCCTGTCTCTCTCCATGTCTGCTACTTGTCAGTTTGTCTTTCTCAAATGATTTATGTCTTGCTTTTCTCTCTGTCTCAGTCTGTTAACAGTGACACAGCCAGTTATCTTCTCTTGTAAGTTAGATAAATTACTTGAAAGAAATAAAAACAAGTTATTTCGTATAGTACGAAAACAAAGAAGAAGGAGTTCCCCAGGCAAACAACATAGATTGGCGATTGGTCGTTGGTTACTCTGGTAACCCCCAATTTCCACTGGATGCGTAACGGCTGCGGATCCGCTCCGGAACGGCGGCGGAGTCATTAGGTTTCCATTAAAGTCAATGTGTGTATTTCCACTGACTGCAGAACCTAGTGGGTATTGACGGATGGCGGAGCACGGAACCGTTCCGCAGCGGAGCCGGTCCGCAGACGTTCTGCATTCAGTGGAATACCAGGGTAACACATTCACAGTTCTGTTCTCTCCAACTCACTCTACACAGTCAATGCTGAAAGTTGCCGCCACGGTGATAGGGACAACCCCTTTTCACTCCCAACTCGTAAAATACTGACCCTTATTATTTTATGTTATCTTATGTTATTGGCTCTCAGCGTCGGACACAGACGCAAAAATCACCCTTTAGCCTCTGTATGGCAGAGCAGCAGCTAGACCGCGGCGCTGTAAGATGACGTAGTATTAAGAGCGACAACGGTAGCGAGTAGCATGAAAGACGAAAAAATCTGAGTAAGGAGGTTGGTTGGGGTGGTGGATGGGTCAAACAACACAGGACTTTCACCCAGGAGACCGGGGTTCGTGCGGAAACGTACATTTTCTAACCCCACCCACGATCTTTTCCTGAACCTCACTGTCCCGTTCTTGTGCCGCATGTTAGTTAAACGTACGTGCCGACCCCGAGCGTCAAAAAGTGACACCAAGATTCCCGACCGAGCGCGTCTAAATGTGACGCCAAAGGGCTAGACGCGAGTCCCCTGAGCGTCAAGCATTTGACGCCAAGGATCTATATATGACGCTAAAGGAGACTTTTTGTGTCAATAACAAACGCCAAAGGCACCGACCAAGGCTCTTTATAGAAAAAAAATGTCACTGGAGCGGTCTTAAAAGTATGACAACCACAGAGAGAATATCATATAACCCATGTGCCTGGAATTCAGAACACAGTAGTCAAGTGATACTCAGTGATGATAACTGCCGCAAAAAGTAGAACCAAACTTTCAAGCAGAGATGACTGGAGTAATGGATGTAACGATGCATCGTTAATCGGTTATTATAATTTTTATTTTATATGTTTGACTTCAAATTTCACTTTGTGTTCTTAGTTTATTTTTTTTAAAGAGATTTATTTACTATGTATTTCATTACTTTGGCATGGGATTTGTTTTAGAAATCTAATTATTAATTTTTATTTAATTTTAGTTATTTAAGATAAAGTACAATTTCAGTTGCACTTTTGTTAAGTGGACACACGTGTTGTTATGCAGAGTTTATATAAATAAAGGGAATATTTTTCAGAAATTTGTCTGCTCATTCTGTTAATTAAAAAAAACGTGTGTTATGGTTGTTTATATTTCTGTTTCCTGTTTTGTATAGTTCCTGTATGTTTCTGTTTTCCTGTTTTTGATAATTCTTATTATGGGGTATGTTTTCTGTTTCCTGTTTTATTTTGGATAGTCTGGTTTTCTGTCTTGTCTTGTCTAGTTTTGAATCCTGTCTCGTTTTCCCGCTTGTCTGATTGTTCTGCCCCGCCCTGATGTGTTTTACCTGTTGTGTCACCTGTCCCTTGTTTGCTCGTTACCTCTTGTATTTAGCCTCTGTGTTCCCTTTGTCTTGTGTTGGATCGTAGTATTGTCTCTGTGTGTCAGTCACGTCAAGTTCTGTACTCCCTGGATTTCCTTTTGTCTGTATTTCGTGGTTTTTGGTCTACTTTTGGTTTTATGGATTCCCTGTTCTTGTTTTTCTGAAGTTTCTGGACGAAGTTTTTGCCCTCTGCAGTCGGGACTCTCTTTGTTGGTGTGAACCTTGTTTTTTTTAAGAACTAAATCCTCAAGATCAAACGTTACCTCGTCTGCTCTCTGCTTTTGGGTCCTCCAATTCCCTGAGTCGTAACACTGTGAGAAAACTGTGTCGTGAACTTAAAATAGTGAATCGTATCGGCAGATGAGTGTACTGTTACATCCCTACTTGCTATACATTATCTAGGAGTGTGCAAATATTGACAGATAATTCTCATTTCTGAACATTTACATCTCTCTCAATAATTGCTTGTTAAGACAGAACAAAAGGACTGAGTAGTTAGCATGAGCTATTATACCATAGCAGAAAAAGAGAAGAAAGATAGAACCAGAAAGAGACAATCCAGGAAAAAAAAGAGGACAGGTTGATCTGTCAGGTGGAAAGGGAGTGCACAGCTAACCAAATAAAATACAGCCAAAATGACTTTCATTAATGTAACAGTGATGAGCTGTGTCTGGCCACACTGAACATAAGCAGCTGCACCCTCCTATTAGCTGTGACATTGTAATTCTGTCTAGTCTTGACAGCATGGATAAACAAGCCTCCCTAACTCCGTCTGCTTTATGTCTTTAACACTGTGACAATAATTAGCAGATGGCTGATGAGTCACAAAGCAAGAAGCAACAAAAAAAAAAAAAAAACTAAACCTACCCGCTAACTGAAGAGAACACAGATAGTAAATGTCTGTGTTGTGTCAGTGTCTCTCCACCAAGTTGTCAAAGTCCAGTGTTTTTCCCTTTAATTAGATCAGGTGTCAAAGTCACATGGCTCTAGAAACAAAACTGGATCAAAAGCCCCACACAACCATGGTTGACCCACACAGAAAGATATTTAATAGTGAGCAGTACATTGAGATTTTTAGACACTGCAATCATCATTGTCATCGCTTACAGGTGATTGTTTTTTCTTTGACTGGGACTGTTCTGTACATGCAGCATCAACAACAAAGAGGGAGGGACAGATACAGACGTCAAAGCCAGAATAGGAAAGGCAAGGGCAGCCCAAATGAAGACCTGTGGACGAGGACAAAGCAAGCACCAGCTAGAGACGAAATTGGACAAAGAAGATGGAGATGGATTGGGCACACCCTTTGTAAACCAATGTTGAATACCACCAGACAGGCTCTGATGTGGAACTCCCAGGGGAAGAAAAAGAGAGGTTGGCCTACAAACACCTGGCAGAGGGAGTTTCAGACAGACAAAAAAAGATGGGATATACCTGGTCACGGATATAAAAGAAAGCCAGCGACCGAGTTCTCTGGAGGTCCTTTGTCGATGGCCTATACCCCCCATAGGGTGTCAGGCATAAGTAAGTACTGTAAATGCCATGGACACTACGTTTTTCATTCCACTATGGCAGTTTAAAGACGCTTTTATAGAGCATAAAGCTCAAGCAGAAATTGTGGACAGTAAATATAGTGTGCTATATAGAAGGTAGGCCTTTTTTACAGCAGACATTTTGACTTGTGATAGGGGGTAAACACAATGATTTGAAGGCACCCAACTATGCATCTCAATGTACTAACTCCTAATATTCGCATCACAGTAGTGGGTGGAAACGCACATTTATCTGCATTGTCTTTGAGCTACATTTGGATGGAAATTTGACTATCGCGAAAGTGAGCCAGCATGCACAGCACCAGGATCGTGAAACTGCAGCGTTACGGAGGAGGGTCTGGCTGGTCCACACAGCATTCTGGGATAGGAGAAAAACTCCAATGCCAATAAATGCCAATAAACTCTGGTTTATTGGCATTTCTTTAAACCAATCACAATCTTCATGGTCGGCGCTAAGCACCGAGCAGAGCCACGGTGCCTCTGCAAAATAGCCTCAGGAAGGAACTTATTTTGGTGGAACGTGCACGTTCAAAGCTTATTTTGGTCGTGCAACAGAAAACTCAGATTGGACAGATAGTCTAGCTAGCTGTCTGGATTTACCCTGCAGAGATCTGAGGAGCAGCTAACCATAGTCCTCAGAAATCCACCAGAGTTTAGAATGCAAAGAAAGAAAGCGAAAGGTGACGGACATCCGGCGGAATTTCTCAACAATCTCGGAAATGAAACGTCGTCGATATAGACTATCAGACACCTAACTCATTGGTACATTGAAGTTGTTGTGCATGTCGGCTCACTGTCTTACTGGGACACCTAAACAGAACAGAGCCATCATTAATGTTATTAGTAACTGCTTTTTCCTATGGTATTAAGTCAAAAAGGCTTTTTTTTTACAGCAGACAATGCTTGCAGTGTACACTGAGTAGGGGGCTAGTCTAGAACCTCTGTCATTTTTGATTTCCATGGGGTGTTGTCAACGCTGCAGACCAAAATGCATTTGAACGCAGTTAAATAGACCAACAACCAATCAGCGCAATGGAACGATGAAACTCTGAGCAGCACATGCAAGTTGGGGCGGTGCTTGTTCCGTTTTGAAGTAAGAAAATAAAGGGTGCCTGGGTCACAGACTTTCCCCAATTACAGCTGAACAGTACACAAAAAAAAATTTCTGAAAACATTTTAGGCGAGAAATGGGCAATAAACATAATCTCTTAGCATTACACTACTGCATAAGTTAGGGGAAATAAGCTGATTCTTTCCGTGTGATAATACTGCACATTGGTATAATATTAAAATGTCAATGATGATGTTGCACCTTACTATTGATAGCCCAATGGTGCTAATGATACTGCACTTTACTATTTTATAATGTAGAGATATTTGGTGTTGTGTATTGTTGTTGTGCGGGGGGGTTTAGTGGTACTGTTGTTGTCTGTCTGTCTGTCTGTCTGTTTGTCTGATGAGCTGTATGGTGCAAGATGAATTTCCAAAAGTATCAATACATGTCTGTCTATCTATAATCTGTGTAATCGGAGTTTCATGAGCCTGATGTGTGGACACAGTCTGCCAGTTACGTTCGGTAAGCATGACGCTTCTACAGTCATCATCTTACACATGACAGCTGGAAAGCTGTCTGAATGTGAGGGGGGCCAGACGTGTCTGCCTGAGCAAATGAAACACGAGCTCGCAGATTTGTCTGGTTCCCAGGCTAGGAAAATGTAATTCCTGTTTCAAATTAATGGTGCAAAAGTTGAATTACATTTTGTGCAATACAACTTGATTTCAGTCAGTCACCAGTTACAGAAAACATGTAATTAAAATAATAACCCAAGTTATTATTTCATAACATTTCTATTTTCCTTGCAAAAATTAAGTTTCAAACAGCAGCAGCTCAGTGCACTGTGTCAGATTAGAGGTGCTGCTGCGAGTGCAAACAGTAAACTAAGTGCTGTCAAATGATGTAACCATTTCATAGAATTATTGGCTGCTGAAAGACTCCACTTGCTGCATAACAATGTCTTTGAGTCAGCTGTAATAATCCCACACACACACACACACACACACACAAAGAAGCTCGGGCATACTGATACTACATACTGATTTATTCTTATATTACACACTAGCACACACACAAAATTGCTCACCGATGCATGCAACTTGTATATGAAGTAGACATGGATGCATAATGCACACACGTGCGCGCATTCTCTCTCTCTCTCTCTCTCTCCTCGGCTTGCTGTTTCAGCAGCTTTAGAGCAGGAAGGCCGGCCCTGAAATCTGTGCTATCCATGTCAAGGCAAAACTCTGCCAATTAAACCTCAATTACTGACCCGCGGTCAGATATACACTTTCTCTTATTCCCTCGCTCCTCTTCCTCTCTTCGTCCTGCTCTTCTTTCTCTTTCTCAATGTTAGCTTAGAGAGAGCCTTCTCAGACTCTGCCCCCCTCCTGCCTCTCCTTCTGTCATCCTTTCTTTCCTACCCGCACCTTCTTTTCTTTTAACAATCCTCTCCTCTCCCCGTTAGCATCTCCATTCTCCCTCTCTCACTCATTAAAACAGTTCCCAGGAGAGAGGAGGAGGATAAAAATAGCTCTTCTTCAGCTTCTGCTCGCTGGTTCTTTCTTTCTTTGCAGCCTGCATTCCTTACATCAAATAACTACGCTTCTTCATAATAACCATCGTTTCTTCTTCTCTCTTTGCTCCTCACCGACTCTCAGTCTCTCCTTTCTCTTGATTCATCCACACACATATTTGCCACTTTAAAGACAGTTTGCAGCTGTGTTTCTAGCAGCAATGGAGTTGTTGAAACACCCCAAGAGGCTGTTATCATAAAGTTGCACCAATTCTGCAGCTTGTTTGTGATGGAGAAAGATCTGCTTTATTGTTGAAACAACTAGTCTGTGCTTGGGATGAGACCAGCATGAAATGAAAGTGTGCATTTTAACATCAGTTAAGACACAATAACAGCCCTTTAAACTTGTGGGGTCCAGCATTTTGGGCCCACAAAGCTGTCCTGACCCCACAAGTATACTGTATTCCCGGTTTTTGGATCCCATAAATGTAGTTAAACAAGAACACACACACACACACACACACACACACGCACACGCACACACACACACACACGTCCGACAGATGACTAAGCAACGACGATCGAAATAAACCACCATGGCAGTGCACGTTGAAGTGAACAGATATCGTCTTTACAGAGATACATTTGGGAAATATAGCTGTGCTGGAGAGGAGACAAAGAAGTTAATAGTTTGTATATAGCAGAGAAACACCCTCCATACACACACACACACACACACACACACACACACACACACACACACACGCAAATGGCTATCTGGCTGCTATGAAAGCGCAGCTTTTTTATGCTCCTTCTTCATTAGTTAAATTCTTGCAGTCAACGACACAGTGATAGGATAAAAGAGGAGAGGGGGAAAAAGGAAAAGATGTAAAGGGAGATATGAATGTAAAGAATGTGAAGAAGATGACGAGATAGAGAGAGAGAGAGAGAGAGAGAGAGAGAGAGAGAGAGAGAGAGAGAAAGCAGCAGTACATGCAATGCCACAGGGTTTAAAAAAGTACTGGCACAGCTACACAGTTATATAAACTTTACGCTTTTGAAAACACTTCAATGTCCAAACATGCTAAAAATACAGCTCACTGCAGCAGCAGCTCAGACAGCCGACAGACGGAGCTTCGTGCTCAGTAGTTTTCCGCTATACACAAGGCTTCAGAAACACTAAATCTCACCGTCTGTGTTGAAACACAATCGTCTGTCTGAAAACCTTCCCAACCAAGGCTATAATAGTTCGTAAACGGGTTGTTTGTTGGAATTTTTACCGCTGGAAGCAAAGCTGCAGATGCAAAGTGTATGGACAAAAGAACTGAACTAGAACTGGACATTTAGAGAGCATATTTACCCCGCCAAGGCTGTGCAATCCTCTAAGGTTGTTATTTTACTGAAAACCCTTTCTTGCAGCAGACATTTTGTCTTGTTATTGCTTGAAAAAGCACAGGGTTACCTCCATTTATACCAGGGCGCAAGTATGCACTTAATGTTCTTAATGTTCCTTAGTACCTTAATATTATTAGTGCCATCTGTGTGTGAATAGTAACAACGGCACCAATAAATAAGGTCTATAAACTGTTTAGAAATTATAATTTGCATCATGATCAAAATAGATACAGAGATGGACAATCAAGAGATACGTGCAACACTTTTAGTAAACTTCTAGTTTAGTCCAGAACTTGATGTGCCTTTTCTTATGTTCAATATTGTGAAATCCTTAAACAGAATCTTTTAGGCTTTATTTCTTTGCACAATTAAAACTTTATGGTAAAAGACATACAATAATTGGGCATCAATGAATAAATGCGGGGTTGATATATCCATTGTTGCTCTACTATTCAATGTTTGTTTTTTACCATGATGTTTACATTATTTGAACAAATTAGGACTACGTGTTTTTTCAAGTCTTTTCCATTGAATTTGGTTTTAATAATTTCTTAATTCTTTTATTTTTTTTATTTTTTTAAAGATTACTTTTGGCCTTTATTTGATAGGGCAGCTGAAGACAGGAAAGGGGGGAGAAAGAGAGGGAGGGGATGACATTCAGCTAAGGGCCACGGGTCGGACTCAAACCCGGGCCACTGTGGTAAGGACTGAGCCTTAGTACATGGGGCGCACGCTCAACCAGGTCGGCTACCAGGGCGCCCCAATAATCCTCCAAAAATCTAATGTTGTGAATACTGCGTAGCACGTGTACAACTGTGGATCCTCTTACCGTAAATCAGAGCCTATCAGATGAAATCCCACTATGTATTAACACGTCATTTTTACGTTACATTATAGAGTTAATCTCGGAACATTCTGTAATGCATAATGTTCAACAAATACATTATATGAACTAATAAAGAGAATCATTGAATTCACTCACCATCTTTGTCAGCTCTTCTGAATATCTGTGAACAGAAAGCGAGACAGTGTCATGAGTTGCAGGAAGCATAAACAAGAAGAATGTACAATCATTGTACTGTACCGTATCGTTTCAACATTCTCTGGATTCAAGCAGTTGGAAAAGTTACTTTTCAGTGACTAAGTAGTAGTGACATGGGGTGGACAGGAGAATCACTGTGAGCTTGTCCAGGATTTGAACCCTGAACCTGCGCCTACGACACCCTTTTTTGCATCACACTTGATAAATATTAACCTGACGTGGCAGATGGTTTGTTACACAGAACCATCTGAGAAGCAGTCATTGGAAACCGTTTGGAAAAGGCCAGGCACTTTCAAAAAAATACCTGGCAGGTGATTAAAGGAACATCCGCCATGGCAATCACACACACCTAAACCACTTCAGACACAACCGCATTATGTGAAGCCTGACAGGATGGATTTTCATGTGTTATGTGATCCCGCAAGAATCCAGCTGCCGTGCAAGGAGATACGATAAATATACCACATTGTTCAATGTTAACTGATGTTTATTAGTCAAACTAAACAGTCACTTCTACTACACTCACTAAGGACTGTAGGCTCGTCTAGGAATTGAACCCGGGATCTATCAGACCAACCTCCCCTAGACCAACGGGCCGTGAAATGTCCTGTGAGATTGCTCAGTGTACCATTTTCCCCGGTTTATACTGTTGGATTCATCCATCCATCCTCCCCTATCCAGGTCAGGTCGCAGTGGAAGCAGGCCCAGATGCTCTTCTCCACTTCTGCGTACTCCAGGTCTTCTTAGGGGATCCCGAGGAATTCCCAGGCCAGATGGGATTTGTAGAGCTTCAGGATTTTCTAGGCATGCACTGAGGTACATTACAAAGAGGACGTTCCCTGAATATCTCCCAAGATTCTCAAGTGGTACCTTCACCATATGGGCGCAGCAGTTGTTTTCTCACTTCCTCTTTAGGATTAGCCATCAACCTGATGACTTTAGATTAGAAGTCAAAATGGCGGATCGCAGCACAATGACGATTCCCCCTACAACATTCTCAGGTGAACGTTAGTTACCCGCCTACCTACGGTTCCACCATCTGGGTGGAAAGCAGCCAAACTGGAACTGCTGCAAAGTGATGCAAGGTGATCACTGGACGCCAATGAGTAATCAAAATGATTTAGTTATTGCACACTATATTGACTCTACACTCAAATGTGTGACTTAGAGTCACACGTTTCTTTTGTTTACAGTAAATAAATAAATAATAAACAAATACAAATCTTAAAATCAAGTTCATAAAGTCACTTTCTTTTCTTTGCATGTTATTCCCAATAAAGATGCACTGGTAATAATTGATTTCCGTTGTTAATATGTACTTAAAAACAGTTCTGAAATGCAAAATAACAGAATTTTAATCATGTGATAAAACATGCGATTAGCTATAGAAGTTCGACGATTAATCGCAATTAAAAAAAATGAATCATTTGACAGCCCTAGCACATACACGTAGAACAGAGCCGACTGATCTACACACCGATGGTTACTTGCTGTGTATGCGTGCACCGCATTCTATGCATGTACGAACAAGGACGATCCTGGACCCCTTATTTATTATAGGGGTGGGAATCACCAAAGGCCTCACGATACAATGTCATCACGAAAATGATGTCACGATACCATATTATGGCGATTTTAAACATATTGCAATATTCTGCGATATATTGCAATTTATTACCTTTTTTCCAACTTCAAATTTTTCCCAATTTCAAATGATGTCCCCAAAAAGAAACTTTGTCGACATCTGTTTCATCTAAAAAGATCAATTTCTCTGTTCGTTCATCTCACTTCAATTGTATTGCTGCAAATTGGGATTGTCAAGCAGACAAACTGACCAACACATAATAATAGATTGATACTTGTATTGCCACGGAAAATATCGCAATACTATGCTGTATAGATCGCCCCCCCACCCCCACCTTCCCTATGGAATTGAGAGTGGCAAGTCTGGTACTTTGATCAGTGTTTCAGAATGAGCTGTAACTGCCAGGAGAGATGGAGGACGGAGAGAAAGACACAGTGAGGGGGATGCAAAAGATGAAAGGAACAGACAGAAAGAAAGTGAGAGGGCGATGCATGGCGTTACACTTTGTGTTGATGATGATTCATTGCATGCATCAATCATGTTAAAGTTTTTTTGCTAAACACGCCTTTTAACTTGGAACACAATGAACATGCAGATAGTCAGAAGAGGAGTGGGTTATGCTGCACGAGCGTGTTATATGACGTTTCTTTGGACGTTTGGATACTGTCACCAGTGGGCTGTTTGGTATCGTCGCTTGGAACCTCGACGGAGGTGATACTACAAAAAGTCCCCGTTAGCTAGTACCAGGGAATTTTTTTCGTAACGGAAAACCAAGAAAAGGCGAGTAGAGTCGAGGCGAGTCGAGCAGGTACTATGTAATGGAAAAACGCCAATACTTATATAGCTAACGTTGGCTTAAGTGGGAGGCTGCTAACAGTTATAGCAGCATCAGACTGTCGTCAATCTCAGCCTACAGTTGTTATTAATACATTTTAAAAAACAAAATTAATTACAGACGACACTCAGTCTAACAATAGTGATTTAATCAGATATGTGTTTCCACATAAGCAATATGCGGCCACCGTGTTGGGTCATTGATCCACTGATACGGGGGAAGACTGAGGGGACATGATGGCGATCAGCCTTAATGTATTAATATATCAATGTATCGTGAACGCTTAGGTCAGAAAATAAACATCAGATGTGTATGAAACAATTTTTTACCAAGAAATAAATCCATAAACATTTGTCAAAATTATGATCCAAACACACGTAAAATAGACCTTTTTCACGGCAGACATGTTGACATGTCATAGTAGGAAAAGCACAGGTGTATTCAAAACCATTAATGATGGCTGCATTCCACTTAGGAGAGGCCCTGGTATTGTGCATGCTGACTCACTGAAATAGCTCACTGGGACACTTGATGGAACTGAGCCATCGTTAAGGTTATCAATTTCAGCTGTGCTTTTCCTACTATGACAAGTCAAAATGTCTGCTGTGAAAAAGATCCATTGCATTGACTTCTATGGGATCATCTGTTTTCTATCCCCCCAAAAGGGGCGCGCGGCCTTGACGTTTAGCGAAGTACCGACCCAACGTACGGACGTCAATATGAGACGTAAAACACTGCTTGAACAAACACCTATGGGAGCGTTTTATTTTTGGGTGGAGGACAGTCTCTTGTTATCAACTGTTAAACGAAACGTCAAAAGAGAGAAGTGTTTTACCATTTAATCTCTGACTCTCACGTTTCATATTTCAGGTAAAGCTGAAATAATTATGCAATAAGTTGATCAAGAGAAAATCTAGACTAAACTATTTTGATAGCTGATTAATTGTTCGGTTGT